>NW_012106820.1:1116822-1152779 GCF_000951045.1 Mandrillus leucophaeus
ATATATATCTATGATATATATAGATATATAATTGCGTATATATAATATATACACATATAATATATATGTGTATATATCTGCATATATATACGTGTGTGTATGTGTGTGTGTGTATATATATAAAGAGAAGTTTATTAAGTATTAATTCACATGATCACAAGTCCCACAATAGGTCACTGTAAGCTGAGGAGCAAGGAGAGCCAGTTCGAGTCACAAAACTGAGGAACTTGGAGTCTGATGTTCAAGCACAGGAAGCATCCAGCACGGGAGAAAGATGCAGGCTGGGAGGACGTCTCTCCTTTTCACATTTTTCTGCCTGCTTTATATTCGCTGGCAGCTGATTAGATGGTGCCCACCAGATTAAAGGTAGGTCTGCCTTTCCCAACCCACTGACTCAAATGTTAATCTCCTTTGGCAGCACCCTCACAGACACACCCAGGATCAACACTTTGTATCCTTCAATCCCATCAAGTTGACACTCAGTGTTAACCATCACACCATTGTTGTTATATATTAAATTTGCATTTGCATTTAGGTGTACTTCAGGATTTTTATGGTGTTCCATTGTTTATTCATGTACCAATAGCATGCCATTTTAATAATAGAAGATTTATAGTACATTTTTATATCAAATAGGACTAATTTCTCTTTTGCTACTTTTTCAAGAAAAACTCAGCTCTTCTCGCTTGCGTATTCTTACATGTGACCTTTATAATCAACTTGTTGAACTCTGCTACACACACACACACACACACACACACACACACACACACACACGATCTTCAAAAAGTTCACGGAGAGTGTGTATTATGAAAAAAACTGTGCATGGCCAGGTGTGGTGGCTCATGCCTGTAATCCCAGAACTTTGGGAGGCCAAAGCAGGCGGATCGCGAGGTCAGGAGATCGAGATCATCCTGGCTAACACAGTGAAACCCCGTCTCCACTAAAAATACAAGAAGTTAGCCAGGCGAGGTGGTGGGTGCCTGTAGTCCCAGCTACTAGGGAGACTGAGGCGGGAGAATGGCAGGAACCTGGGAGGCGGAGCTTGCAGTGAGCTGAGATCGCGCCACTGCACTACAGCCTGGGTGACAGAGTGAGACTCCATCTCAAAAATAAAATAAAATAAAATAAAAGCTGTGCATAAATTTCAACTTTTTTGCACCAAAATAAACTCATACTAACTTGTTATAACATGTCTGAACAGAACACGGCTTGAGGTATGTGATGGTTGAGTGTCAACTTGAATTGAAGGACGTAAAGTATTGTTTCTGGGTGTTGTCAGAAGAGATTAACATTTGAGTCAGTGGACTGGGAGAGACAGACCCACCCTCAATCTGGGTGGGCACCATCTAGTCAGCTCCCAGCATGGCTAGAATAAAGCAGGCAGAATGTGGAGGGACTTGACTTGCTGAGTTTTCTGGTCTTCGTCTTTCTCCCATGCTGGATGCTTCCTGCCTTCAAACATCAGACTCCAAGTTCTTTGACTTTTGGACTCCTGAACTTACACCAGTGCTTTTCGAGGGGCTCTCCGGCTTCCCTGCCTTTGAGGTTTTGAGACTCAGACTGAGTCACTACTGGCTTCCTTGTTCCTCATGTTGCAGACAATCTGTTGTGGGACTTCACCTTCTGATGCTATGAGTCAATTCTCCTTAATAAACTCCCTTTCATATATACCCACATCCTATTAGTTCTGTCCCTCTAGAGAACCCTAATACAAAGCACTAATAAAAACAAGACATCAGTTTGAAAAAAAGACCCTATCAGAACAAAATGAATTCTGCTAAAATCAAAGCAAGACCAAACATCAAATTTATGGTGAAGAATGGTGAAATCATTGATGCCTGACAAAAAGTTTATGGGGACGGTACTCTCAAAAAATCAGCAGTTTACAAATGAATACATCGTGTTAAAAAGGAACAAGATGATGTTGAAGATCAAGCCTGCAGTGGTAGAAAATCTACATCAATTTGTGAGGGAAAAAAATCACCTTGTTCATGTCCTAATTGAAGAAGACTGGCAATCAACAGCAGAAATAGCCAACACCACAGGCGTCTCTATTGTTTCATCTTATGTAATTGTGACTGAAAAACTAAAGTTGAGCAAATTTTCCCCTTGGTGGGTCCCAAAACTGTTGTGCCCAGATCAGATGCAGACAAGAGCAGAGCTTTCAATGGACAGTTTCAACAAGTGGAATCAAGATCCTGAAGCATTTCTTAAAAGAATTGCAGGAGGAGATAGAACATGGCTTTACCAGCATGACCCGAATACGAAGCCACAGTCAAAGCAATGGCTTCCAAGAGGTTTTTGCTTGTTGACTTTCTGGAGGTCCAAATACTGATCACATCTGTTTATGATGAGAGTGTTTTAAGAAAGCTAACCAAAGCCACAGCAGAAAAATGCCCAGGAAACTTCGCCACCACCACAATACTGCTGCTCATTCCTCTCATCAAACAGGAGAAATTATGTGAGTTTCAATGGGAAATCATCAGGCATCCTGCTTACAGTCCTGATTTGGCTTTTTCTGACTTCTTTTTGTTTCCTGATCTTGAAAAATCATTAAAGGGAACCAAGTTTTCTTCAGTTAATGTGAAAAAGACTTCATTGACATGGTTAAATTCTCAGAACTCTCACTTGTTTAAGGATGGATTAAATGACTGGCATCACCACTTCACAGAAGTGTCTTAAACTTGATGTAGCTTATGTTGAGAAATAAAGTTTATACTTTTTATTTTTATCTTTTAATTCCATTTTGCTGCAAACTTTTTAAAGTCCCCTCATATACATATCACATTAAATTTTAGAAATTTCCTTAGTGTTGACATCTTTATTATTCTGTGTTTTCTTATTTAACAACCGAATATGCATTTATATATTTGTTCAAGTTAATCTTTGTGTGTATTAGGAGATCGCTTTTGTAAAAATAGTTTTCCTCGTTTAGGTTTTGCTATTTTTTTAGAAAGATACTCCCTACTGTTTTACCTTATTATTACATAGCAAAAAATGCATTGTCTTCTATTATATCTTCTAACTGATTTATTATTTGCATATATAAAGTCCAGTATAAGCTCCATTTTCGAATTCTTCATGGCTGACAAATAGAAATATAATATTTGTATTTTTGTATGTAGAAATGTATTTGTTCAAATAATTTATTTTTAGTTTATTACGGATTTTCTGTACACACAATTCTATCATTTGCAGGTGATGGCAGTTTCAGTTGCTCCTTTTCAATTCCTCTTTACTATTTTTTTGCCTGGACATAATGTGCTGGTTGGGACCATCAGTGTGAACAAGAATCTTTACCTCATTCCAGATACCAGAGTGAGAACTTCCAACATTTCTTCATGGAATATGTTTGCTGATGCTTTCTTTGTATCTATTAAAACAATCAATGGTGATAAAATGCATTGATTGGTTTTCCAATGTAAGACCATCTTTGCAATCCTGAGATAAAACCTATTTGTTCATTATTTGTAATAATACTTTTTACATATTGGTGAATTTATGTTTCTAATATTTTAAATAATATTTTAGCTATATACATAAGTGAATTGGTCTTTAATAATTTTTCTTAATTCAACCTTGGTATCTGGATTTTGCTGGCCTGATAAAATTCTTTGGAGAGTATCATTTCTTTTATACTCTTAAATAGTTTCTATATGATTGATATTTTAAAAAAATAACTACTTGGTAACGCTCTGGGTGAAACCATTCAGGTCTGCACTGTTTTCACTGGAAGGTGAATACATCTACATGTAAGTTTTTGCTGTGTTTCACATGTTTATCTTGTTTCAAGTATGGTAGGTTGCATTTTTCTAGAAAGTTGTCCATTTTATTTAATTTGGCTTTTTAGGGTATAGCAAATTCTTACTTTTTTTTTTAGTTCTTTTTCTAGTCTTTTTTTTGAAATCAGTTTTATCAAGGACTTACTAATTTTATGAGTTTTCTCAAAGTACAAGACAATTGTGTATTATATGTTTAGTTTCTATTTGGTTAATTTGTTCTTTTACTTATAATTTCCCTTTTCTCCATTGTATGTGAAAAAAATGGAAAGATATACCATGCTTATAGATTGGAGACAATACTGCAATGCCATCCCAATCAAAACTCCAGCAGTTTTCTTTATTTTGTGAAATTTGATGAGCTGATTATATACTTTATGTGATGTGTATGAACAAAGCAAGAGAAATGACCACACTGGGGAAAAATGTTTGCCTTTATATAGCAGACAAGTAGTTTGTTTTCTTAATCATTTCAAATCAATAAGAAAAAGACCAACAAACCAATATTAAAACATGCAAAGGACTTGAATAGTCAGATCACAGATGAGAAGAATTAAATGAGTCTTAAACATAGGAATGATGTTCAAAATCACTTAAAATATTTAAACTGAAAATAAATGAAGTAAACATGTACAGAATTACAACAAAAATTGACATACCCATGGCCATGAAGAAAATGTTAGTATTAAAGAAGCCAATCAGGCCAAAAGTTAGTAAAGATAAAGAACATTTGAATAGCATAATTAGCAAGCTTGAATTAATGAATATATGTTGTAGGAGTTTGTACCCAATTAGGGATTATATAAGCTTTTTACCAACATTGGAAAGTACTAGGCCACAAAGCCCCAATGAATACCAAATAATCAATTTCATATACATAAGATGATAGTCTCTAATAACTATTCAAAGATGAAAATCAATGCCAAAATATAGTCAAAAAGCCATATTCCCTTGGAAATTAAAAATACTCTGCTAAATAATTCAAGGGGTATAGAAATCACAATTGAAATCATGAAATATTTATAAGTGAATGATAAAGAGTGACCGCATATCAATACATGAGTGATGCTGCTAAAATGGTAATTAGAGGAAAATTTTGAACTTCAAGGGCATCCATTAGAAAAGAAAAAAGACTGGCCTTTATTGAACTAAGTTTGCAAATCAAAATACTATAAAAAGAAGTAATCCCAATGAAAGCAGAGCAAAGTAAATAAAGCAGAAACAAACATGTATCAAAGAAAGATGAAGTAAAGAAACCATGATGATAGTCAATCCATGAGCTCTTTCCTCAAAAAGGGCCAGATGTAAAGTATATATCTGGTAAGACCAAACAAGTGAAAGAAAGAAAGTACCAGTAAATAATAGTTGAAGGACTATATCATGAGATACAGTCATAATTTTAAAATTATAAAAGAAAACCTTGACAAAACAGCTTGTCATTACATTACAAAAATTAAACGAAATATATAATTTTCTAGAGTATATGTAAGTACTAAACTTGCCACCGAAAAGAAAAAAAGAAGACATCTGAGTAGTCCCATTAGCATTACAGAAATTACAATTCAAAACCTCTCTCATATTCTCCTTCAAACTGTACCAGGCTTATGGTGTTTCAAGTGGGCTTTAGAAAACTTTCAAATAACAAATACTAATGACTTCAATTTCATTGCTACATAGAATACATAGAGAAGGAAAAATAATCAGCTTAAATCATGAGGCTAACATAAGCTTCACGCCCAAACCTGAGAAAGAAAGAATACTAATTTTAATTAAATACAGTAATGTGGGAGAAAAAAAATCACAAATATGTTAATACAGGATACACTTCAGAAATGGTTGAACCTGAGATTTTTCAGTGGAACTTATAACACTAAAATATGACAAGAAAATATGTGATTATTTCAAGTTCTTGAAAATGTGCAATAAAAAGCCATTTATGATCAAATATTTATAATAGTAGATTTTCATCGTGATTATATTATGTATTGAAATTAATATATAATAAAAATTACAACAAATATACTTAATGGTTAAATTTCAGAAGCATTTTCTTTATATTCAGGACAAAACAAGAATATCTGCTATGTTCATTTTCTTTCAACAATATCCTAGAGATCTTACCAAATGCAATAAGAAAAGAAAACGTTAGGTAGATTAAAAAATAAACAAAACATTTGCTATTTATAGACAAGTTTTTTTTTTTAATGTAAAAAGCCAAAAGAATCTGAAGACAACACATTTAGAACTATTAACTGAGTTTGGGTTACCAGTTGCTGGATTCAAGCTCAACATATAAAATTCAATAGTGTTTCAACACCACCAGCAATTAGTAATTTAATCTTTATTTATTTGTTTTCTAATGACCTTCCCTTCTTTATGTGATCAGAGTTCTCACCTGTGTCATTTTTCTTCTTGCTGAAAAACGTATTTTAACATTTCTTGCAAGGCAGGTCTACTGGTGACAAATTCCCTCAAGACTGAGAAAGTCTTATTTCGCCTTCATTTATAAATAATAAGTTCACTGGGGAAAAATTCGAGGTTGGTGGGGTTTTTTTTTTCTTTACATATTTTAAGTATTTTATTTCAGTCTCTTCTCACTTGCATGTTTTCTGAGGAGACGTCTGATGTAATTCTTACCCTTGTTGATTCATAGGTGTTTCGTCCTCTGACTTCTATTCAGGACTTCCTCTTTCTCTTTAGTTTTCTGCCATTTGAAAATGATATGCCTACATATCAGTCTTTTGGTATTTATCCTGCTTCGTGTTCTCTGAACTTTTTGGATCTATGGTTTAGTGTCTATTTTTACTTTTGGAATATTCTGTCATTACTACTTCAAATATTCTCTTTCTTCTCTGTCTGGTGATGTTTCTCCTTTTGTAATTGTTTAATGGTTTTTGGATATTTTGTTCTATCTTTTTCAGTGGTTTTCTTTGCATTTTAGTTCTGGAAGCTTATTTTAGCATTTCCTCCGACTCACTGGTTCTGTTCTTGGCAATTTCCACTCTATTGATAAGCTTGTCAAGGACATACTTCATCTCTGTTAGAGTTTTTAACTGCTAGACTTATTTTTGATTCATGGAGTTTCCATATTTCTGATTACATCAGTCATCTGTTCTTGGATGTGGCTACTTTTTCCCATTAGAGCCATCACATTTTAATCACAGTTTTTTAAATTTCTGTCTGATAATTCCAAATTCCCTGCCATATCTGAGTCTGGTTCTGATACTTTCTCTGTCTTTTCAAACTATGTTTTCTTTCTCTTTTCATGTGCCACATAATTTTTTTTGTTGAGAGCCAGACATCATGTAGTAGGTAAAAAGAACTGAGGTAAATAGGCCTTTGTGTGAGGTTTTATGTTTATCTGGCTAGGGGTTAGGCTATGTTTATAGAATGCTATAGCTGTAGAACCTACCAGAACCCCTGGAGGTAAAACTCATGAAAATATGAGTTCCCTTCCCCCAAGACTGGGCTTCCCTTGAGTTTTCACCTCTCAAGTTTGCCCCTAGCAACTGTAACTCTGAGACTGTCCTCTAGCAACTCATCAATGACAGTTTAGTTTTCCTACCCTGGTACTGGCTGTAGTGGTGGTTTCTGCTCCAGGGATTTTGCTTTTAGGCTGTATGTGGACTGAAAGTGAAGGGGTGGAAAAGGATATTATATGCAAGGAGTAATCAAAAGAGAGCAGGAGTGGCTATATTTATAGCAGAAAAAGTAGGCTAAGTTAAAAACTATTATATAAGACCAAAAAGGTCGTTACATAATGATAAGGTGGTCAATTCATGAAGAGCATATAGTAATTGTAAACGTCTCTTTACCCAACATTGGAACACCTAAATATGTAAAACAAATATTAACATAATTAAAGGGAAATATAGATAGCAATACAACAATACAGAGCACAATATCCCTGCTTTCAACAATGATCATCAAGACAGGAAACAGTAGACTTAAAACAACATTGTGGACTACATTTACCTGACAGACATATACAGAATATTTTATTATATTTAAAAGCAGCAGAATACACATTGTTTTCAAGCACACATAGAAGATTCTCCAGGATAGTTGACATGTTATGCCACAAAACAAGTCTTAACAAATATAAGAAAGCTGTAGTTATAGCAAGTATCCTTTCTGACCACAGTGGTATAAAACTAGAAGTCAATAACAGGAGGAAAATTGGAAAATTCACATTTGTATCAAAGTGAAATAACATATTTCTGAACAAAATTAAACAAAAACTTCTGGTTAAAAAAAATCTAAAAAGAAATAAAAAAAGATCTTGAGACAAACTAAAATGGAAACACAACAAATCAAAACTTATAAGATGTGCCAAAGGCAGTCTGAAAGGGAAGTATGTAACGCTAAACAACTACATTATGAAAAAGAAAGATATGTAACAAACAATCTACACTTCAAGGAAATAGAAAAAGGAGAACAAACTAAACCCAAAAAGTTAGCAGAAGGAAGATAATAATAAAATTCAGAGCAGAAATAAATGAAATTGAGTAAAAACTATTGGAAGGGATTAATGAAACTAAGACTTATTTTTAAAAAATAAACAGAGCTAACAGATCTTTAGTTACATTAACTAAGAACAAAATGAAGAAGGAACAAATAAATAAAATTATAAAATAAAGAGGAAACATTAGAACTGATGCCACAGAAATATAAAGGATCATAAGAGACTACTCTGAACAATTACATGCCAACAAATTATATAGGCTGGAAGAAATGGATAATTTCTAGAAACAAACAACCTTACCAAGACTGAATTATGAGGAAATATAAAATCTGAACAGACAAATAATGAGTAAGGAGATTCAATTTGCAATGAAAATCCTCCCCCAGAAAGAATGGGACTGGATGGCTCCACTGGTGAATTCTCTAAACATTAAAAAAATTAATGCTAATCCTCAAACTCTTCCAAAAACTGAAGAGGAGAGAACACTGTCAAACTTATTGTAAGTCCAGCATTTCCCCAATGCTTAAGCCAGACAAGTCCACCAAGGAAAAAAAAGAAAATTAGACCAATATCCCCGATGGACATAGTTGCAAATATTTTCAACAAAACATTAGCAAACCAAATTCAAAAAAGTCAAATGCCATGGCCAAGTGGGATTTATCCCAGGAATGCAAGGATGTTTCAACATAAGAAAATCAATAAAAGTAATACATTGCATTAACAGAATAAAGAGCAAAAGGCATGGTAATCTCAATAGATACAGAAAAAGCATTTGACAAAACTTAACATTCCTTCATGTGTACCTGAACATAATAAAGTCTGTATATGACGAACCCACAGCTAGTATCATACCCAATGGTGATCAAGAACAACACAATGATGTCTACTTTTGCTATTTCTATTGAATATAGTATTCGAAGTCTTAGGTAGAGCAATTGGGTAAGACAAAGAAGAAAATGTATCCAAATTAGGAAGGAAGAAGTTAAATTGTCTGTGTTTGAAGATGACATAGTCTTGCTTATAGAAAACCTTAAAGGCGCCATTAGAAAAACTCTTAAAACTAATAAAAATTTAGTAAATCTGCAAGATACAAAATCACCATACAAAAAGCAGTAGTATTGCTCTAACAACAGACTATACAAAAAAGAAAACAACAAAAAAAAATCCCATTTACAATAGCATCAAAAAATACTTAGTGATGAATTTATTCAAGGAGGTGAGAGCTCTCTATATGGAAAACTATAAAACATTGACTGAAAAAGACACAAATAAATGAAAAGAAATCCTATGTTCATGGATTAGAAAGCTTAATATTGTTAAAATATCAATATTACCCAAAACTATGTACATACTCAGTGCAATCCCTATCGAAACTTCAATGACATTTTTCACAGAAATAGACAATTCTAAAATTCAGATGGAATCACAAAAGACTTTATATAGCCAAGGTAAGAAAAATAAGCTGGAGGCATCACACTACTCAATTTCTTTCTTTTTTTAAATTATACTTTATGTTCTAGGGTACATGTGCACAACGTGCAGGTTTGTTACATATGTATACATGTGCCATGTTGGTGTGCTGCATCCATTAACTCATCATTTACATTAGGTATACCTCCTAATGCTATCCCTTCCCCGTCCCCCCGCCCCACAACAGGCCCCAGTGTAGAAAGCTGAAACTGGATTCCTTCCTTACAGCTTATACAAAAATTAATTCAAGATGAATTAGAGACTTAAATGTTAGACCTAAAACCATAAAAACCCTAGAAGAAAACCTAGGCAATACCATTCAGGACATAGGCATGGGCAAGGACTTCATGTCTAAAACACGAAAAGCAATGGCACACTACTCAATTTGAAAATACTTCCAAAACTATAGTAATTAAAGCAGTATGGCACTGGCATTAAAAACAGACATATAGAACAATGAAGAATAACAGATATCCCAGAAATTAATTCATACATTTATGACCAGTTGATCTTCAACAAAGGTGTCAAGAACATACAGTTGGAAAGAATGGCCTTTTCAATAAAAGATGTTGAGAAAACTGAATAATCACATGCAGAAGAATATCATTGGATTCTTATCTCATACCATATACATGAATCAACTAAAAATTGATTAAAGACTTAAAGATAAGACCTGAAACTGTAAAACTACTAGAAGAAAACCTAGGGGAAAACTTCTAGAGATTGGTCTGGGCAACAATTTTTTGGATATGACCTCAAAACTACAGGCAACCCAAGCAAAAATGAATAAGTGAGTTTCCATCAAACAAGTTCTTTGCTTGCTCTAGAAGTATTCACATGTTCTGCTTCTTTTTGAATTAGTTTTGGTAATTTGTGTCTTTCTAGAAATTTGATCAGAGGATGTTTTGTCAGAGGTCAGCCTATTCTCAGGAAGGAGTTGTATATGATTCAGGCTGAGAGTGAGCCAAAGCTCATTCAGGGGCCTAGAGGAAGAAGAGATGCTCAACAGAAGTTTGATTAGAAGTATTTTGTTCTAACTGATCTTTGTGGACAAGCAGTACAGTAAATCATTTATGAAGCAAAGAGTAGGAGTTTCAAAGGCTTATTTCTGACCTTTTCATAGATAAACAAGGAGACATCTGTGAGTCTTATCAAAATCATTTGGGAAAGGGTGGTTCTTTGCAGTAAGCCCTTTTCCAGAGCACTAAGGTTCCTTGGAGGGATTCTTTATTTAAAAAAATAAAATAAATTTTATTTTAGATTCAGGGGGTAAATGTGATTATTTTCTATATGGGAATACTGTATACTGGTAGGGATTGGGCTTCTAGTGTACCCATTACCCAAATAGTGAACATTATGCCCAACAGGTAATTTTTCGACCCTTGTTGCCCCACTCTCCCCCTTTTTGGAGTCCCCAGTGTCTATTATTTCTATTTTTAAGTCCATGTGTACCCATTTTTTAGCTTCCACTTACAAGTGAGAATATGTGGTATTTGGTTTTCTGTTTCTGAGTTAGTTCACTTAGGGTAATGACCTCCAGCTGCATCCATGTTGTTGCAAAGGACACAGCTGTATTCTTTTTTATGGTTGCATAGTATTCCTTGGTGTGTATATGACACATTTTCGTTTTCAGGCAACCATTGATAGACACTTAGGTTGGTTCCATGACTTGCTATTGTGAATAGTGCTTCTATGAACATAGAAATCCTGAACAGATGAGTAACAAGTAGTAAAATTGAATCAGTAATTTAAAAAATTCCAAAAAACCAAAAGCTCAGTACCAGATAAATTCACAGCCAAACTTTACCAGACATACAAAGCAGAGCTGGTACCAATCTTACTGAAACTATTCCAAAAAATAGAGGAGGAGGAATCCTTCCTAACTCATTCTACTAAACTTGTATCACCCTGATACCCAAATCTGGCAATAAAAAAGAAAACTACAGACCAATATCACTGATGAATAGAGATGCAAAAATTCTCAAGAAAATACTAGCAAACCAAATGCAATATATTGCACATGAAAAAGATAATTCATTACAATTGATTGGGTTTCATTCCAGGGATGCAAGGATGGTTCAACATTTGCAAATCAATAAATGTGATTCTTCACATAAACAGAACTAAAAACAAAAATCTCATGATCATCTCAATAGATGCAGAAAAGGCATTCAATAAAATCCAACACCCTAATACCAGCCTGAGCAACATAGAAAGACCCCTATTCTACCTAAAATAAAAATAACCAGGCATGGTGGCACACACTAGTGGTCCCAACTACTGAGGAGGCTGAGGCAGGAGGATTGCCTGAATCCAGGAGTTTGAGGCTGCAGTGAGCTATGACTGTGCGACTGCACTACAGCCTGAATTACAAAGCAAGACCTTACCTAAAAAAAATCCAACATCCCTTCATGATTAAAATCCTCAACAAACTAGGCATCAAAGGAACACGCCTCAAAATAAGAGTCATCTATGACAAACCTACAGCTAACATCATACTAAATAGGGAAAAGCTGAAAGCGTTCACCCTAATAACTGGAAGACAAGGATGTCCACCTTCATCACTCCTACTTAACATAGCATTGGAAGTCATACCAGAACAATGAGGCAAGAGAAAGAAATAAAAGGCATCCAAATTGGAAAAGAGAAAGTCATGTTGATGACATGATCTTATATCTAGAAAACCCTAAAGCTTCTCCAAAAGACTCCTAGACTTGATTTCAGTAAAGTTTCAGGATAGAAAAGCCAGGCAAAAATAATTGGAAAGATTTCCTAAACGTCATTGTTTTCCAGGATCAAGGGACTCAGGATAATTCAACTTAGTTGCATCCTGCCAAAAAAAAAAAAAAAAAAAAGCAGGAAGGCAGATCCTTGGGAAGACATAGACTATTCCCAAAATGGTTCCAGGACAATTGGCTTTAGGTATAAAATAATAATAATAAACCATGCAACACCATAAGTAAAAACCAATTCCAGAAGGATCACAGATTTAAGTGAAAATTCTGTTTTCAGCAATCGGGCAAACTAGATTGTCTGGAAAATCTCTCATTGTAAATCTCCTAGAAATGACAGATAAAAGTTTTTAAAAAGGAAGATAAAACTTAAGGATAAATAAGAGACTGCACCAACTTACAGTTGACCCTTGAACAACATGGGTTGGAACTGGCACAAGTCCACTTATACATGGATGTTTTTCAGCCAAACAGAAATACAGCACTTGAGGAACGTGAAACCCTTGTGTAGAGACAGCAGACTTTTCTTATGCGTGGGTTCCGCAGCAGGGGTGACTGCAGGAGTTGAGTATGTGCAGATTTGTGCATGTGCAGGGGCCCTGGAACCAATCCCCTGCATATACTGGGGGATGACTATATATATATTAAATGTTAATAGAAGTACCTTAAATACATAATTATAATTCTTATGCAATATATATTTATAATATTGGTATATACATATATTTAAGATATTTACATGCAATTTCATAACTATATATTGAATAAGAATGCATATCTATATCTATATATCTGTTAGAACTAACTGAAAGGAGAGACAGATTACCTACAGTGGAATAAAGTCTAAAAGCAGTATGAAACCAGCAGAAGTTAGAATAAGTTCTGGGAGAAGATAACTGGCAACTCAGACTTGTATACTCCGTGAAACTTACTTTCAAGCCATGTGGGCATGACCTTTATCCTTTGGAAAGATTTTTAAATACCAGGTTAATTTCTTTACTATTTTATTTCTAAAATAATTTCAACTTTTACTTTAGATTCAGGGGGTACATGTGCAGGTTTTGTTACATGCGTATATTGTGTTGATGCTGAGGTTTGAAGTACAAATAGTCCCATCATCCAAGTACTGAGCATAGTGCTCAATAGGTAGTTTTTCAGCCCTTGGTCCCCTACTTCTCGCCCCCTTCTAGTATCCCCAGTGTCTATTGTTCTCACCTTCATGTTCATGTGTACCCCATGTTTAGCTTCCATGTATAAGTGAGAACATGTGGTATTTGGTCTTCCATTCCTGCACAAATTTGCTCAGGATAACAGCCTCCAGCTGCATCCATGTTGCTGCAAAGGACCTGACTTCATTCTTTTCATAGCTCTGTAGTATTCCATTTTAGATAGATAGATAGATAGATAGATAGATAGATAGATAGATAGATAGATAGATATAGATATATACACACAACATTTTCTTTATCCAGTCTACCACTGATGGGCATCCAGGTTGATTCCATGTCTTTGCTATTGTGAATAGTGCTGTAACGAACCTACTAGCGCATGTGTCTTTTTGGTGGAATGATTTCTTTTCCTTTGGCTATATACCCAGTAGTGGGATTGCTGAGTGGAATGGTAGTTCTAAGTTCTTTGAGAAATGTCTCAAACTGCTTTCCATAGTTGCTGAACTAATTTACATTTCCACCAACAGTGTATGAGTGTTTCCTTTTCTCTGCAGCCTTGCTAACATTTCTCTGATGATTGGTGATGTTGAGCATTTATTCATGTTTGTTGGATGCCTGTATGTCTTCTTCTGAGAAGTGTCTGTTCATATCCTTTGCCCATCTTTTAATGAGGTTATTCATTTCTTCCTTGTTGGTTTAAGTTCCTTATAGATTCTGGATATTAGACTTTTGTCTGATGTATAGTTTGTGAATATTTTCTCCCATTCTCTAGGTTGTTTGCTCACGTGTTGATGGTTTCTTTTGCTGTGCAGAAGCTCTTTAGTTTAATTTAGTCTCACTTGTCAATGTTTTTGTTGCAATTGCTTTTGAGGACTTAGCCAAAATTTATTTGCCATGGCCAATGTCCAAAATGGCATTTCCCTAGGTTTCCTTCTAGGATTTTTATAGTTTGAGGTCTTACATTTAAATCTTTGATCCATCTTTAGTTAACTTTTGTAGATGGTGAAAGGTAGGGATCCAATTTAATTCTTTTGCATATGGCTACCCAGTTATCCCAGAACCATTTATTGAATAGGGAGTCCTTTCCCCATTGCTTATTTTTATTGACTTTGTTGAAGATCAGATGGATACAGGTCTTATTTTAGAACTAGTCACATTTTCTGCTTATTTTTGAGTTAGTTTTAGTAATTTGTGTTTTGCTAGCAATTGTTCATCTGAGTTGTGTAATCTATTGGCATAAAGGTGATGATAGTATTCTTTCATAATTGTTTCATTTCTGCAAGTTCTGAAAGAGATGTCTTCTCTTTCACTCGTAATTTTGCTAACTTGTGTCTTCTCTGTTTCATTACCAGTCTATGCAAAGGTTTAGCAATTAAAAAAATCATTTTATTTATATTCACTATTCTTTTTCTTTTGTCTATTTAATGGATTTCCTCTCTAATCTTCATTATTTCTTTTCTCCTGCTTGTTTAAGATTTAGTTTACTCTTCTTTTTCTAGTAAGTTAAGGTGAAACCTTAGTGTCTTTTCTTTTCTAAAAAAGTCATTTTAAAACCAAGAAATTTTCTCTAAGCACTGCTGTATCCCATAAATATTGATATACTGTAATTTCATTTTGTTTGATATTAGTATAGCCACTCCAGTTTTCTTAGGGTTACTATTTGCATTATCTATCTATTTCCATTCTATTACTTTAAACCTATTTGTGTTCTTAGATAAAAAGGTGTCTCTTAAGTCTTATATATTTTTACCCAATTTGACATTCTCTAAAACTATTATTGAAATGTTCAATCTATTTACATTTGGTGTAATTATTTATGATTTAATTTATATAATGTTTTGCTATTTAATTTTATACGTTTCATATCTTTTTGATTCATACATTGCTTTTAACTGTCTTTTGTGTTAAATAGATACTTCTATTGCACTACTTAATTCTTTTTTTTTTTTTTTTACTATATTTTAAGGGATATCTTCTTATAGTTATTTGTGGATTACAATATGTTTCTTAATTTATCACAATCTGCTTCAGATTAATACTAACATTTTCCCAGTAAAATATAGATATTTGACTCCAATAGAACTCTATTTCTCCCCTTCTTTGTTCTATTTTGCTGTTTATATGAAATTTACCTATTATTATACTCTACAATTATGTATAGGTTAAAATCCAACAATTCTAATTTTTCTATGCAAAGTGTTTAAAATAAGAGAAGAATATAAGAAATAATATACTTAAGCAGATTTTATATTTAGCTGTGTAATTATCTTTACTAGTTTTTTTAATATATATATACAGATTCAAGTAACTGTCTGGTGTCATTTCTCTTCAGTCTTTGTTTATCTGGTAATGTCTTTATTTTGCCTTTTTTCTTGAAGGAGAGTATTGTTGAATACTTAATACTTGGTTGACTTTTTCTTTTAGCACTTTGCTTTCTAGCTTCTGATTGTTTCTGATGGAAATTCTCATCACAATAAAATGTTAATTTTATTTGGTTCCTTGTACTTCATGAGTCATTTTTCTTTTGCTGCTTTCAGATTTTTCTCTTTCAACAATTTGATTATAATTTGCTAAGGTGTGAATCTTTTTGAATTTATTTTAGTTGGAGTTTGTTGAACTTCTTGGATGTGTAAATTAGTTTAAAAAATCATGTGTGGGATATTTTCAGCCACTGTTTCTTCAAATATTTTTTCTGCCTTTTTCTCTCTCCTCTGGGAGCCGTGTTCAATTTTTAAAAAAAAATTCTCTCTGTTCTTCAGACTGGATGGTCTATATTGATCTGTCCACAAGTTTGCTTATCTCTTTTGCCAGCTAAAGCCTGCTACTGAATCTCTCCAGTGAAATTTTCACTTCAATGACTGTACTTTTCAACTCAATAGTTTTTATTTTGTTATATTTCATAATTTCTATGTAGTTATTGATAGTTTTAATTTGATAAGCCATGGTCATCATACTTTTGTTTTATTCTTAAACACCATTTCTTTCATTCTTTGGACATGTTTATAATAGTTGGTTTATTGTCTTTCTGTGGGGTACCTCAGAAACGGGTTCTGTTGACTCTTTTTGCTCCTGTATATGGGTAGCACTTTTCTGGTTTTTTTGCATGTCTCCTAATTTTTTCAAACCGTTTAGATCATATACTGCAACAACTCTAGATTCTGATTCCGCTCTCCCCTCCCTCCAGGGTTGTTGTTTCTTTTTGTAAATTTTTTGTTAATTTACTCACTGACCCTTCCGTACTAATTCTTTAGGATAGTTTCTTCCAAAGTATGTAGTCAAAGATGTTTTTCCTCTTTAAAAAAAAAATCTCGTTTTCAATTTTTAAGGCTGAATTCCTAGGGTTGCCACTGGGTCAGCATCATGTGGCGATCAGCCAATTACTGGTCAGTGTCTGTGCTTAAACATGTTGATCCACAAGGCTAATGGTTCCATGTCTGAGGTGGGAAATTCATTGAATGTTCAGGCAGTTTACAGGTTTTCTCTGGTCTCTGCTTTCTGCCAGCGGTTCCTGTTTCTCCTTTGAGCATTACATTCTGTTAGAGAGGAGAGGCATCTTATGCCAGGCAGCGCTGCTATAATAGAATGCCTGAGACTGAACAATTTATAAGGAACAGAAATTTATTTCTCACAGTTCTGATGACTGGGAAGTCTAAGATCAAAGTGCTGACAACTGGTGAAAGTCTAGTCTCTGCTTCAAAGATAGTGCCTTAAATGCTGCGTCCTCCTGAGCGGTGGAACCCTGTGTTGTCACATGACAGAAGAGCAGAAGAGACCGCATCCACACCTGGAAGCCCTTCACACAGCAGCTTTAACCTTGACCTAAACACCTCCCATTAGGCCCCACCTCCCAACATCACTGCTTTGGAGATTTTCTAGTACATGCATTTTTGGGGGATACATTTAGACCATAGTAAGAGGGATAGCCAAGGTCCTCTCCAGTTTGGTCTGGTACATTTCTGGATGTCAATCAATATACTTTGAAAATATAATAATATTTCATAATATAATATTTTAAAAATATCTCATTTGATACCAATATTTAGTCTTTAATCTTTTAAATAATGTTCAAGTGGACTTTCTTTTTCTTAAAACTTTATTCATATTTGCATTTTTTAAAAGTCTGGGTTCTTATAAATAGACTGATAATACAAAAATACCAATATATTATGGTCAATCTTAGAAACCCACAACTCCAATAAAACTCTTTTAGACTTATCTTCCTCTCCCCTGCGTCCACAAAGTAGAGAATGCAGTCCTTCAGTTTTCAGGAGCCCATAGCTTATATCTGTTTTTGGCACCTCTTCCCCAGTTCTTCCCAGTATTATATTTCCCTGTGTCTTAACCACCTACTTGCACTATAAACCCCTTAGAGCAGAGGACCGCCTCTTTCTTCCATCTCTAAGCTTGCCCTGTCCCCTGCACCGAGTCCCACACACAGTAGGTACTCAGAAGGTGTTAAGTGGGATTTTAGCTGGCTGGAAAAGCAGCACTCCCTCTTGGCTTCCCATTCCTTATATGGGCCACAAAGCCCCTGTCTCCAAGGCCCTTTGTGTCTGTGACATTCTCGGGCTTATGCTTCTTGTGAACATTTGTGGGATATTAGTCATCTTATGTAGAACAGGATATATCTGTCACTTCTCCTCTGTGAATCCCTCCTTTCAACAAGATTTATTTTAAGAACTGTGTGAAAAGAGAAATTTTCACAGGCAACCCTGTGAAAATCCAGTCATTTGTCAACATATGGGATTAAGTGCCCTGAGTTCCCATCCAGCTGTCCTGGCCCTGCCCACCAGGGGGCCCCTCTGAGGAGGCAGCGTCCAGGCAGCGGTCTGAGTCAGCCGCAAAGGTGCATCTTAGGGCCCCTCCTGTTTCCTTGCTCTCCAATGCTCCTGGCATGGTGGGTTCTCCGTTCTTGAACAAGGCAGCTGAGGAGCACAGGTGAGACCTCATTGAATCCTTAAGGCTGCCTTCGGAGATCAAAATGACCCTGCTACTGAAACTGAAGGGAAACTGAAGCACACAGCTAGAATGTAGTGGGGCTGGACTTTGAGCTGAGGCCCTTTCCCTCCACGTCCAAGGCTATGTCCATTAGCCTGAGCTGCTGTGAGCAGCAGGGGCCACTGGCTTGCTCTTGAAATGACAAGTTGGTGAGCTGCAAGATTTCATTGAGTTTGGAGCTGATGTAGCCAGATAGCTTTTGGGCAAGAACCAGAGGTCTTTGAGGAGATGCAAGAGGGAAGAAGTTATCACCCAAACCGCAGCTGGGGGCAAGGCTCCCTGACCCCCATCCTGCCAAGGGAGGCAGTGCGGCGTGTGACCACTCCACGGGGAAGTGGTGCCCCCTTGTGTTTGGCCGTTCTCATTCCCTGCATAATGGATGGCCACGCTGGGCCTCAGTTTCACTATCTCTGAACTGAGGTGGGTGAGTTCAATAAGCCCTGCACTTTCCCCGAGATCAGAAGAGGGAAAGCTCTCTTTTCAAGGCTGGAGTTAGCAGCAAAAGAGTAGAGCGGCTTCCTCCTCCGCGCTCTGGGATGGCACATGTTGGGTGAGAAATGTTGGGGGCTTGATTGGGAGCTGCCACACTCATTGCACACGGCTGCGTGCATCAGCTGCGAGGATTCACACCACATCCTCCAGACACCCCCACTGGGAGTTTCTATAGCAACTTTCCGAGAGGAATTTCCAGGGCTTGCAGATTCTGTCATAGTAACCCAGTGAGGGAAGAAAGTGCAGGGTGTGTGAGGAGAGGGGCAAAGGATCCGTGTGTGCTGAGGTCCCTGTGAGGCCAGGAGAGCAGAGTGGGTGGGCTCTGGGAACGGCCACGGAGTTGAGTGGTCAGGGGCTATGCTCCACTCTTCTTTCACCTCCTTAAGAACAGGCAGGTCACAAGTCATCCCTGAAAGTCTCACTTTAGATCGTAAAATGTACCTCAAAGATGGTCATGAGGATTAAATGAAAGAGACTTTTGAAGGCTTCTCATCTATCTTTCCTGAGGATTAGGGCAGGACAAGCTGGGAGTGTGATTCCAGTGGCGGGCTGCCTGTGGGTGTCTATAGAATAGAAATGAAATTATGCAAGCAGATGGCTTGATGAAGAGACAAAAATATGAATATAAAACACTCTAGCCATGGAGATGCTAATTTATTTTTACTTTTAATAATGACACAACTTGGGATATCAAAGGTGTTTTCTTGCTTTTAGAGATCTTCAGCCCTCAAAATAAAATCTTTCAACAGAACACAGTTCCAAATCACACAAAAACATTCTGAATTGGAGGATCAGCATGCCTGCCTCTTAACATGCAAGCACTGAGCATGAGCAGTTTATCCCAACAATGAATCCACACTGCAGATGTACTACACACACAGCATTCTAGGGAATGGAGAAATGAAATGCACAAAGAGCCCTGCCCTTGAATTGGTAGTGACTAGTGAAACGGTCCTTATAAATGTTATACAATTAATCAAGAAAAAAGGGAGGGTGAGAAACAGCTGAGCATACTCAGCATTAATCACTAAGTTCGCTTGTTCTCTGACCTGCTTCCTCAGAGCTGTTTGCTGTCTGTTGCCCCGGAATCATGTAGATTCTAGCTTAGAGGTCCCTGTAACTGCTCTGTAGATAACAACCTGGGCATTGTGAAACATTAAGTTTTCCATCTGAGATATTCTTTCAGGTATTACAAACCAATGAAACTACTGACTCAGCTTGTCCAAAGGGCCCCATGAGAAGCTGACTCACCAAATGCAGTTTCCACATCCTAATGATTTCATTCCCTTTACTTGGCCAGTCAGTGACCCAATTTTCCAGCCCCTTGCCCTCCACAATGATTTTTTTTTAAATCCTCGTCTAGAACTCCTTGGGGAGATGGATTCGAGGGTCCCTCCCATCTTCTCACTCAGCCATCCTATCAATCATCATTAAGCTCTTTCTCTGCTGCAAACCCTACTGTCTCAGTGTATTGGTCTGCACCTGCACAGTGGACAAAGAAACCCGTTGGTCCTGTAACACTAGCAGGGAAGACGAGACAGATTAACCATTGCAGGGATAGCTAGATATATTTAAAGGAAGACAGAAATGCCTCTGGTGGCAATGTCCAGCTGGGTCTCCAGTGTAGCAGAGCTAAGACTGAAGCCAGGCTCTGGGGGAGGGTGAATCACAGCAGAAACATGAAAGTGCAGGAGGGTGAAGATGGGGGTGAAGCTGCAGGCTCATCCCATTCTGCTTATGCCCCTCAAAGCAATCACGAGTAAGCCCCTAACCTGCAGGCCTCGGCTTTCTTCTCTAGCAGACAGTAGTAATACCTCTTCTTTAAACCCCTATAGGGATAATTTACATCAAGAAGTCATCCCAGTTCCTGGCATACAAAAAAGCACTTAACAGATTATAAGACAAACAATAAAAAAGTAAAAGCCATGCAAGCTGAAAATGAATTTAGAATCCTACCTTACACTGTTTAAGGACAACAGTTTCTGTGACTGCGGAGGACAGTTGGATGACTAGACCACTTTGGGACATTTTTCTAAAAGTTCTCTGGTGAAACTTAATTTGTCCATTCTCAGCCACACCATGCACTGCTCTGCCCTGGGACAGCCAGTGGAAGGCACTTGGAGCCCTTCCTCAGGACCAATGTTGAAACAAGCCTTCTTGCTCAGAGGCGGGGGTGCTAAGTAAGTGATCCAAGGTTTGCAGACAGATGTCTTTAGTCTTTTCAGCACAATGAGGATCATTCATACTGCTAGGCATTAGGGAGGATACAAGAAGATATGCTCTGCCTTCAGGGAGTTGGCATAGGATCAGGAAAGGAGTGTGTTGAACAGAGGAGCTGCAGAGCTCACATGATCCTGGGGTGGGACAGACACCATGGAGGAGGCCAGCCCTGTTGCTGCTCCATCCAGACTCCTTGGAATCCCACTGGTCAGCACTGGGCCTCTCCAAAGCTTGCTTTTGACCCTGATAGCAGGCATCTGTGATGCTTCTTCAGATGACTTTCCCCAGGCTACTCTGCTTCTATATTCAGAGCACATCCCCCATGACAACCCTCAGCTTAGGAAATTTGAAAGGGAGTCTACATGGGATGTTTCTGAGGTATAATTTACACCTAGACTTTATCCAGGAGGTGCATATCATGGCAGGTATAAGGATGACTGCAATTGGGGTTTGCAGTAGGGGAGAGAGATGGGGCTCATCTCTGAATGCAAAAGGAAATGGGGGAATTTATGGCCAGCGAGCATGGTAGGGATCAGAGAGTAGAAAATTACTAAGAGGTAATCAGAATCAGAGGTAAGGAGGGTTGGCCAAGGTGATCAGACATCACTTGGGGGATGGTGGAGGAGGAAGAACCTGATCAGATATCAAGGATGATCAGATATCAACGGTGGCATGTTCTGGCTAAACCAACTTAGAAGGATTCTTGCTAACATTGGACAATGTGGAGAAATAGTCACTATAAGGACATAAAATTGGTTGATGCTATGGATGTGTTGAGGAAATAACAAACTTAAGTGAGCCAATTACTGATTTACGGCACAGTGGTAGATCCAATTGCAGCTGGCTGGAGGTGCTGTCTTTACAAGAGTATTCAATGTAGTTTCTAGTATGTGGCATGCAGCTTTTGATCTAGTAAATGCATTTTTTATTAGAATGTATCTTTAGAGCAATTTTCGGTTCAAAGCAAAATTGAAGGGAAAACACAGAGGTTTCCCACATAATCCCTGCCCATCTATATATAACCTTCTCCACTATTAACATACCACACCAGAGTGCCAATTGGAGTGAAATATAGACACCTCACATTCCTTTTTAGTCCCTTTATCTTCTACTGTATATAATATAGTTGTCTTAAATATTTTCTATAATAGATTTAAAACCACATAAGATAGTGTTATAGAGAGTGTTATAATTTTTGCTTTGGCTGTCAAACATAATTTAGAAAACTCAATAGGAGAAAGAAAATGTATTATATTTATCTATTTTTAAAATTCTTTCCACTGTTCTTTCGCCCTTTCTCGTGTTCCCAGTTTCCTCCTTTTATCATTTCTTTCCGTTTAGAGAACTTGGTTTAGCTATCTAATATACTTTCGATATTTGTCCCCATCCAAGTCCCATGTTTAAATGTAATCCCCAATGTTGAAAGTGGGGACTAGTGGGAAGTGTTTGTATCATGAGGACAGATCCCTCATGAATGGCTTGGGCCATCCCCTTGATGATAGGTGGGCTCTTGCTCTGAGTTCACATGAGATCTGGTCGTTTAAAAGTGTGTGGCACTCCCCTCAAATCTCTCTCTTGCCCCTGCTTTTGCCATGTGAAGTGCCTGCTCCCCTTTTGCCTTCTGCCATAAGTAAAAGCTTCCCTCCTCAGAAGAAGGTTCTAGTACTTTGTTTCCTATATAGACTGCATAAATGTGATCCAACTAAACTTTTTTCTTATAAATTACTGTATTAGCATGTTTTCACACTGCTGTAAATAATGACCTGAGACTGGATAATTTATAAAGGAAAGAGGTTTAATTGACTCATAGTTCTGTATGTCTGTGAGGCCTAAGGAAACTTACAATCACGGTGGAAGGGGAAGGGGAAGCAAAGCATGTCTTACACAGCAGCAGAAGAGGTGGGGGTACTGCCAAACACTTTTAAACCATCAGATCTCATGAGAGCACACTCACTATCACAAGAACAGCATGGGGGAAACTGCCCCCATGATACAATCACCTCCCACCAGGTCCCTCCCTCAACACATGGGGATTACAATTCAAGATAAGATTTGGGTAGGGTCACAGAGCCAAGCTATATCACTTACTCAGTCTCAGGTATTCCTCTGTAGTGATGCAAGAACAGCTTAACAGAAAATTGGTACTGAGGGGTGGGACATTGTTATAAAGATATCTGAAAATGTGAAAGCAACTTTGAAACTGGGTAATAGGTAGAGGACAGAAGAGTTTGGAGGGCTCAGAAGAAGACAGGAGGTTGAGGGAGAATTTAGGACTTCTTAAGAGACTGGCTAAATGGTTGCAACCAAGATGCTAATAGAATTACGAACAGCGAGGTCCAGGCTGCCAAGGTCTCAGATGGGAATAAGGAACTTACTGGAAAATGGAACAAAGGGCATGCATATTATGCCTTAACAAAGAGCTTGGCTGCATTCTGTTCACATTCTGGGGATCGGTGGAAGTTTGAACTTGAGAATGATGACCTAGGGTATCTGATGGAAGAAATTTCTAAGCAGCACAGCATTCAAATGTGGCCTGGCTGCTTCTAACAACCTACATTTCAGATGTGGGAGCAAAGGAATGACTTAAAATTGCAACTTATATTTAGAAGAGATGCAGAGTATGAAAGTTTGAAAAATCTGCAGCCTGGCCATGTGACAGAGGAAGAAAAAGCTGTTTTAGGAGAGGAATTCAAGCAGTCTGCAGAACGACACTTACTAGAGATATTTGAATAATCAAAAGGAGGCAAGTGCTGACAGTCAAGACAATGGAAACAAGTCCTGGTAGGCATTTTAAGGATTATCTGGGGCAGCCCCTCCCATCATAGGCTCAGAGGCCTAGGAAGGAAGAATGATTTCATGGGCCAGGGCCCCTGCTGTCCTGCACGGCCTTGGAACACTGCTCCCTGAATCCTGGCTACTTTGGCTCCAGCACCAGCTGGGGCTCAAAGAGGCCCAGGTATGGCTCAGGCTGCCATTTTGGAGAATGCAAGCCACAAGCCTTGGTGGCTTCCATGTGATGTTAAGCCTGCAGGTGCACAGAGTGCAGGAGTGGTGGATTCTTGGAAGCTACCACTTAGATTCCAGAGGATGTACGGAGAAGCCTATGTGGGCTGGGCGCGGTGGCTCACACCTGTAATCCTAGCACTTTGGGAGGCTGAAGGATCACGAGTTCAGGAGTTCGAGACCAGCCTGGCCAACGTAGTGAAATCCTGTCTTTACTAAAAATACAAAAAAAAAAAAAAAAAAAACTGGGCATGGTGATGTGTGCCTGTAATCCTAGCTACTCAGGAGGCTGAGGCAGGAAAATCTTGTGAACCTGGGAGGTGGAGATTTCAGTTAGCCAAGATCATGGCATTGCACTCCAGCCTGGGGAAAAAAAAAAAAAAAAAAGTCTGTGCGTCCAGGCAGAAGCCTGCTACAGGGGTGGAGCCCTCACAGAGAACCTCTACCAAGGCAGTACAGAGGGGAAATGTGGGGTTGGAGGCCTCACACAGAATCCCCACTGTGGCATTGCCTAGTGGAGCTGTGAGAAGGGGACACCATGCTCCAGACCTGAGAATAGTAGATCCACTGACAGCTTGTACCTTGCATCTAGAAAAGCCACAGACACTCAACTAGCTTTGAGAGCAAACTTGGGGACTGAAATCTGCAAAGCCACAAAGGTAGAGCTGCCCAAGTGCTTGGGAGCCCACTCCTTGCACCAGTGTGCCCTGGAGGTGGCACTATTTTGAAGCTTTAAGATTTAATCACTGTGCTCATGGGTTTTGGACCTGCTTGGGGCCTGTAGCTCCTTTCTTTTGGCCAATTTCTCCCTTTTGGAATGGGAATGTTTACCCAATGCCTGGTTATACATTGTATCTTGGAAGTAAATAAATTGCCTTTGATTTTATGGGCTCATATATTAAAGGGAATTGCTTCATCTCAGGCGAGACTTTGGACTTTAGACTTTTCAATTAATGCCAGAATGAGTTAAGACTTTAGGGGACTGCTGGGAAGGCATAATTGCATTTTGCAATGTGAGGACATGGGATTTGTGGAGAGGCCAGGAGTAGAATGATATAGTTTGGATATTTGTCCCTGCCCAAATCTCATGTTGAAATGTAATCCCCAATGTTGGAGGTGGAGCCTGGCGGGAAGAAGTTTTTGGATCATGGAGGCAGATCCCTCATGAATAGCTTGAGCCATCCCCTTGGTGATAAGTGAGCTTTCACTCTGAGTTCATATGAGATCTGGTCATTTAAAAGTGTGTGGCACTCCCAACTCTCTCTCTCACTTCTGCTTTTGCCATGTGAAGTGCCTGCTCCCACTTTGCCTTCTGCCATGAGGCCTCCCCAGAAGCAGATGCCAGCACTGTGTTTCCTGTATATCCTGCATAAATGTGATCCAATTAAACTGCTTTTCTTATAAATTACCCAATCTCAGGTGTTACTTTACAGCAATGCAAGCATGGCCTAACACATCTTCCTTTTAGGGTAAATTTACTTTTGAAAAATAATCTTAATTTTTCTTCATCTGAGAACATCTTGATTTTCCTCTTATATTGGAAAGGTATTTTCATTGCATATAGAATTCTGAATAAACTATTTCTTTTGTTTGTTCGTTTTTAGCACTTGAAAAATCTTTTACCATTTCTTTCTGGCCTCCAATATTTCTGACAAGAAATTGACATTAATTCAGATTGTTTTTCTCCTATGGGTAATGTGTTATTTCTCTGTGGCTGCTTTCAGTATTTTTTCTTTCTTTTTAGTTTTTGGAAGTTTGGCTATGATGCATCTTGATGTGTACTTCTCTGGGTTTCTTGTTTACGGCTGGCTCAAAGCTACAGTTTGGTTTGTTTGATCCTCCAGAGCTCATCTGAAATCTGATCCCCAGTGTTGCAGGTGGGACCTAGTGGGAGACTCATGGGGGAAGATCCCTCATGAATGATTTGGTGCCATCCTTGTTGTAGTGAGTGAATTCTCACTCTGTTAGTTCCCATGAAAGCTGGTTGTTAAAAGGAGCCTGGCCCTACCCTTTATCTCTTTCTCGTTTACTCCCTCACCATGTGATCTCTGCCCATATCAGCTCCCCTTTTTCTTTCACCAGGAATGGAAGCAGACTGAGATTCTCACCAGGAGCAGATGCTGATGGCATACTTCTTCTATAGCCTGCAGAACCATGAGCCAAATAGACCCCTTTTTCTTTATAAATCACTCAGCCTTCCATATTTATTTATAGCAACACAAACAGACTAAGACATGTACCTTCTTGAATCCTTTGCTATGGAAATTCTCAGCCATAATTCTTTGAGTTGTTTTTCAGCTTTCTCATATTCCTGCTCTTCTTTCAGGACTGTGATGACACACTGTTAGATTTTTGTTATAGTCCCACAAGTCCATGAGGCTATGCCCATTTTTAATAGTCTGTTTTCTTACATTCAGGTAATTTCCATTGTTCCACCTTCGAGTTCACTAATTCTTTCCTCTGTCTACTTGGACTTGCTGTTGAATCCATCCTTTGATTTTTCTAAATTTTATTTTGTCTATTTTATTTTTGTGTTCTAAAATTTCCATTTGGTTTTCCTTTCTAAGGCTTTCTAATTCTTATTTTTTCTTTTGTCCCATTGTATTGTAATTGCTCAGTGAAGAATTTTTATTATGCCTGCATTAGAACTTTTTGTTTTTTTTTTTTTTTTGAGATGGAGTCTTGCTCTGTCATCCAGTCTGGAGTGCAAATGGTGCAATCTTGGCTCATTGCAACCTTCGCCTCCTGGATTCAAGTGATTATCCTGCCTCAGCTTCCCTAGTAGCTGGGATTACAGGCACGCACCATCACGCCTGGCTGATTTTCATATTTTTAGTAGAGATGGGGTTTCGTCATGTTGGCCAGGTTGGTCTCGAACTCCTGACCTCAAGTGATCCACCCATCTCGGCCTCCCAAAGTGCTGGGATTACAGATGTGAGCCACCGTGTCGGGCCTCTGCATTAAAACTTTTGTCAGATAATCCTAACATCTCTGTCATCCAACTGTTGGTATTTACTGATTTTTTAAACCTCAAGTTTATGTTTTCCTGATTCTTGCTATAACTAGGGACTATTTTTATTGAAAACTGGATATGTGCAGTATTATGATAGTCTTGGTATTATTTAGGTCTTCTCTTTCAGATGGTTGCTCCTGACATCACTCTGGTGGAGGAAGGTGGACCTCTGCCATGCAGCAGCTGGTGGATGTAGAAGTCCAGGTCCCTCACTCATCCTCCAAGAACACCCAAGAGACTCCCCATTACTGCAGAGTGGGGTTTCTGACTCTTTGACAGACCTCCACTAAAATCACCCTGGCTGGTCAGAATAACAGTGCCTCTTATTCCCCACATGACCTGTGCCGACACCACCTCGAATTGGCTTTATGATGCCCAGGTGGTAGTGGAAGTTTTGGCTCCCAAGCAAGTCTCTTTTACGTCACCTTAGGGTGGAGGAAGGGCACCTCATCACTGCCAGAGGAGAGTGGAAGTTCAGACTTCCCACAGGGCTTCCATGTGACCTCCACTGACACCACAAAGGGAAAGGGACTATCGCCTCCTAGAGATGAAAATTCCAGCTCTTGACTTGACTATCTCTGATACCACCCTGATGTTGGGAAGGAGGATTGGGGCACCTGATTGCAGCTTAGTGAGAGTAGATCTGTAGGCTCCCTGCCACCCCTCAATAGTGTGGATGTGGGTGAGGCCACAGTTTGTTTTGTGGTATATGGTGGAAGTTTAGTAATGACTGTTTTAACGTTTTCTACCTTGCTAGGTTAAACATTTCCTGACCTTTAACTAGAGAGAGAAGGCTTTTGTTGTGTTGTTTGCTTGTTTTTCTTTTCCCCCCTTTTCACCCATGGTCTGTGAATCGTCAGCTTCTCTAGCTTTAAGCCTTGGATATGTGAAATGGAAAGAAATCCCAGAGAACATATCTCCATGTGTTCTTTTGGTTCTGGGGTTTCTATTATGTGTTTCCTTCCGCCTTTTAGAGCCAGGGATTTTAGATGTACTTAGTCGGAGGAATTAGGAAAAGTAAATCGACTCCACTTTCCCAGAGGTGGAAGTCTCAAGCACATTTTTATGAAATATTTTATCTAGCTTTTATAATTATGTTTAGGAGTATTGATCAGAATTACATAGTCCATTATTACCAGCAGAACTTGCAACCATTGCTGTTTTCACATAGTTTCATATTTTTGTCTTTTTTATCATTTCAGAAATATGGGATGGAAGAAGGAGTGTAGCATTTGGCCAGTAACCTTTTAAAGGAAGCCTTTGTTAAGCACATGCTGAATGGCACTGAAGTCCAACGGTGACAAGGGGAAAAAACCACTGCAGCCAGGGATATGCAGTCTAGGGAGTGGCTACTGTCTACAGCTAGGTAACAATGGAGAATGCTAACTTCTTTTTGAGCAGCTTTCACTCAGAAATGACACCAAACCAATTCTTGTGGGCAAGAAAGATTTTCTCAGGTTTATTAGTCGTAGATCTCCAGAGAAACAGAACCAATAAGAGATATCTATATCTCTATATTAACATATCTGTAGGTATACATATATCTCTATCTCTCTCTATCTATCTACCTACCTGCAAATGTATCATAAGGAATTGACTCACAAGATTGTGGAGGCTGAGAAGTCCCCGGATCTGCAATAGACAAGGTGGAGACCCAGGAGAGCCAATAATAATAGCTCCAATTTGAGTCTGAAGGCCTGAGAACCAATGGTGGTCCAATGACATAAGTTCTAATCTGAAAGCCAGCAGGTTTGAAATCCACAAAGTCAATGCCTCAGTTCAAGTCCAGTTGACCAATTGATTATTTTATGAAATCGTGATGAGAAACCACTGGATAAAGGCATCTATAATCAATTATAGACCAAGGTGGCATAGAACAGTGGAGAAAGAATATGAAATGCTGACTCATTTAATATTCATGTGGAAAAAATTAATCTTAACCATCACCTCACATTGTACAGAAAAATCAATCCCAAACAGACTTGAATCTAATTGTGAAAGTTAAGACAACAAGGCTTCAAAAGTAGCACAAACTATATTCATGACCCTATGGTGAGCAAATATTTCTTTAAAAAGATATCACAAAGGAAATTACTTTAAAATTTTACTTTATTAAAACCAAGAATTTCTATTCCATAAAAACAAAACTATATGAGGCAGAAAAAACAGCATGTGAGAAGATGTTTGCAATACACATTTGAGAAGAACCTAAAAATTCTAAAGAGCTTTTACAGTTTAATCAGAAAAAAACATACAACCCAATTTAAAAAATAAGCAATTGTCTTGAATATTTTATTTTAAAAAAATTTCATCCAAGTGCCCTCAAAACATATGAAAAGGTCCTCAGTGTTACAGTCATCAGGGAAGTGCAAACTGAAACCAGCAGCTACCGTTCCGTCCTCCATTCCCAAGTGGTCCAGTGTCAATGAGATTATGGAGCAACAGAAACTCTCATACATGCATTTGGGAATATTACTGTTTGGCGGTATCCACTAGACTTGACAAGGTAATTACATTTGTAGGTATATATACCCCACGCAAATGCACCAAAAGATGTTTATACAAATGCTAATAGCAGCATTAGTCATAATAACCCCAAACTGGAAACAAGCCAAATATTCATCAATGGTAGGATAAGTAAATATGTTCTGATAAAATCACAATAAAATACTTTAAGTCCCTGAAAAATAATAAACAACTTCAGTGTACAACTACGTGGATGAATCTCCCAAGCCTAATGTTTGTCACAAGATGCCAAACACAAGAGTATGATGTATATAATTCTATTTATGTAAGGTTCAAAACAGATAGGAGTAATCTATGCCGATAGATGTTATAGCAGTGGATACCTCTTTTAGGATGGGTTTGACACGGGATGAGGGTACCAGAAGGGCTTCTGATGTGTTGGTAATGTTTTATTTCTATAACTGGGTGTTGATTACATGAATATGTTCAGTTTATGAACATTATTTGAGGTAAAATAGGATTTGTGTGCCTTTCCATATGTATGTTACACTGTAATAAAAATTTATGTAAAATGTTTTGTATTATTTTTTCAAGTACAAAAATTGTATGAATTGCATATTAAAAGTTCTCTTCCCCACCTCCCCCCCACCACACATCATGCCCTAGAAAATGCCAACTCTTCTCAGGATTTAAAGAAATACAGTGGTGGTTCTGCATTCACAGTTCAGCTTTCTTCTGGTGCTTGCATTTCTGCTAGAGGACACAGGGAAGAACTCCACATTTAAACATGAAATAAAGAACCCAGTAAGGTTGGGGAGATGCCAAGGAAGGGTAACTGTTCGTCAGCGACTTACAAGGTGGTATTTACCTCAACACACTCATTTAGGAATCTCAAAACCTTACAGGTAAATGTTCACCCTCAAGGCTTTAATAAGCATTATTGTTGTTGTTATTAAGATCAATATCTTTTTGGTTGCTATTTTAATGGAATATTTAAAAATTCTATTTCTGGTTCTGCTTGATTTGGTAATTTAAAAGAATTATTTTAGTTTTTTAAAAAGAATTATATTATTTTTAATGCACAAAAGTAATACAAGGTAATTGTAATAAATCAAAATTTAAAAGTACACAAGCTAATAATTCCCCTTTGCTTCCCTTCCCACTCCTATATGTAATGATCCAAACTATTTTCTATTCTCAAACAACTAAATATGAATATACATGGATAGCCTTCTCCCTTACTTTTTTCACAAATGGAATTAAATCAACTGTATTATACTTCCATTTGCTTTTTAATCTTTTCAATAGCTGTATAATATTCCATAATGTGACAGATTAAAGAATGCCACAAATTATTTGTGGATCCTTCCATTGAGAGGTCTAATGCCCCGGATCCTTAAATCCGGGTTGAACTTGATTACTTGCCTAACCAATAGAATGAGGCAGAAGTCATGCTGCCTGAAGCTTCTGCCTTGCTCTCTGGAACTCACGTGTCGTGCTGTGAGGAGGTCCAAAAGTTCCACAGAAATCCATGTGGAGAAGACCCAAAGCTCTCAGGTACAGTCCTGGCTAAGCACCCAGAAAAGGGTCAGCACCAATTGGCCAGCCCACTGAACTTGGTTTTAGCCATGTAAGTGAAGTAAGTTTTCAAGGTGAATCCTCTAGCCACAGAAGAGCTGCCCCCATTGATGTTGCACAGAGCAGGGATAGGCTGTTCCTGTCATGTCCCACTCAAATAGCAAATTCTGAGCAAAATACACTGCCATTATTGTATTAAGTTGGTAGATTTAGGGACGGTTGTTATACATCCATATATAACCAGAATACCTAGAATCAGAGCAGCTTAATTTACTCATTATTAACTATTATACTATGTATAAACAGATTTTTTTCCCTCCAACTTCTAATATCTTGCAACAAACATCTTTGTGCACTTCTAATTTTTGGCATTTAAATAATACTGCATTGTCTGTTTACTTCATTTGATGCTTTTATTTTACGCTGTTTTTCTTCAGATGTCTTATGACTTGTGTTTTGTGGTATGTAATTTATAGAAAAGACATAATATTTGGGGTGTTTCTAAGCTTTCAGGCTCGTCCTGCTGCTCTGCCAATCACTCTAATTCTATTTTTTTGGATGCTTTTTACTAGTGACAGATGCTGACTCCTTTTCTCACACATTAAGGAAAAACACTTATTTGATTTTTTAAAAAAATCAACAGGATGAGTCATGATACTCTTTAAAATCTAATCTTTGAGAACTCTTCTATCTGCCATCTTGCTACATCAGTCTCTTGTTTGTTTAAAACTAGTGCAAGCAGCAAAGATAACACTCCCTTCCTGAGACCACAAAATATGGGTCCTTTGTCATTTATTCAGAATTTATTTGAACGAAGGAACCATGGCATTGGTATTTTTTTTACTGTCCACTGAGAAAAACAGTGTTTTTGCAAGTTTTTTTTCCTCCTCATCATTGTTAACATGATTTCAGAGCACAAGTCTGGAAGTGCTGTGCAGTGAGTCTAATTTCAACTAAATATGCTTGCTGCTTTCAGACGTAGCACATCAGAGCTGATTTGATGCTTGATGTAGCGTTACAGCATCTTTGTGCTAGTTTCTTTCGAGCTCCATGTGAACTAATGTAACAATTCCCCTTGAAATCATTTGATTCCTATTATTTTGGCATATTAAACATGAAAATAACAGTTCAGCTTTCTTCCAGTGCTTGTACTTCCTCTAGAGGATACAGGGAGGGACTCCACATTTAAACATGAAATAAAGAATCCAGTGAGGATGGGGAATTGCCAGGGAAGGGTAACTTTTCATCAGCGACTTACAAGGTGCTATTTACCTCAACACACTGACCACTTTATGAAACCTGAGTCCTGCCTTGGCAAGATTTTCATCAGCAAACAGGGAATGTGGCCATCTCTCAGGGATGATTTGCCAATCGAGGTAAGAGGAAGCACAAGTAAAAGCTGAATGTCAGCTTGCTCATTTGTAATGACTGATGAGAAACATAAATATATTTATAATTTGTCCCATTTCCTATTAAAAATCTACACTGCAATGTAATGCCTAGGGCAACCACTTAATAGTCTATACAAAGAAATCCACTCAAAACACTATAGAAAAATCGAACTAGAATTATAAAAAATTGTTCAAACAACCCACAGGAGGCAGAAAGAAGAAAACGGTAAAACAAAGAAAAAAATCAGAGGAAACAGAAAACAAAAAAAAAAAATTAAAATGACAGATGTAATCCCTAATATATAAGTAATCACATTAAATATAAGTTTTCTAAATATACCAATTACAAGACAGAAATTGACAGGGTGAATTGTAAAATGAGCTATGTGCCAGCTACAAGAAACTCACTTTCAATCTAACATTTTGGTTAGGTTGAAAGAAAAGATTGAAAAACTATATTGCATATAAACATTAATCAAAGGAAAGTTGAAATGTATATGTTATCCTAGAGGGCAGACTTCAGAGTGAAGTAACAGAAAGGAACATTTCCTAATGGTAAAAGGATCAATCCCTCAAGAAATCATAGCAATCCTAAATACCTAATGCACCCAACAGTGAAGCTGCAACATACGTGAATAGAAAACTGATAGAACATTGAAAGGAGAAATAAACTTTTAATGGGAGACTTCAACACTCCTCTGTCAACAATTTATAGAACAATACCAATAACCAATAGGATCTAAACATTTAGAGAACAACTCGCCCAAAAACAGTAGAATCCACGTTTTTTTTCAAGTCCTCACAGAACATTTACCAACTCAGACTATATTCTGAGCCATTAAATGAGCCGCAGCAGATACGAAATAACAAAACTCATACAGAGTTGGTTCTGTGGCCATCATGGACTCAAGCTACGAAGCAGTAACTGAAAGATAACAGGAAAATCTCCAAACATTTGAAAACTACGAAATGTGCTTCTAAATAATCTGTGACTCAAAGAGGAAGTATTTTAAAATAAATTTAAAAATAGCTTGAACTGAATGACAATGTAACATAGAAACATTTATGGGATGGAGTAGACATGGGTTCCCCTATTCCTCCTACTTAGTGCAGCTAAAGCCCCTTAACATTATATACAAGACAAACACGACACCTCCATAAGGTGGAGAAAGGAGGGCGGATCAGTTAGGACCTTGTGTCCTGAAGAATGACATGATAGTGCGTTTCTTTGCTCTTCTTAGTACCTTAACTATCTCACACTGAGTGCTGCGGAAACCTGAAAATGCCAGTAGGGAAATACAGACCCCCTTATCCCCCAGAAAACAAACAAAAACAAACAACAACAAAAAAAACCCCTGCTTTCTGCAGCCACAGAACAAGAAAAGGGGCAGCCAAACAAGATACAACGTTTTTAGACAAGAACCACACTCTGCTTCAGCCAGACTCCATGGAAATAACCCCAGCCCCAGCCCCACTCCAGCAGCAAAGGCCACCTGGTGAGCTTGGACTACCAACCTTGCCAAACTGTAGCAACTTCTCCCCCACACGGTGGTGATGTCAGAGAAGCCCAGGTGGGAGGTCAGGACTTCCATTGCTGACCAGTGCTAGTGAGGCCCCTTCTCTGGCAGTGCCAGTGGGGGCCGGTGGGGAGCTGTGGCTAGGCTCCCTGCCTTTCATGGAACTCTTACCCCTGTCCAGCAGTAAGAAGAAGCCCCTCCTCTTGGGGGCCAATGGAGCCCAAGCAGGGATCTGAAGTTTGGCCCCCACCTGGCAGTAATGAGGTGAAACCCGCTCTACCCAATCCTTCCTTCAGAGGAAGGCTGCTAAAACAAAACATTTAAATAAGGCTTGGTCTCATAATACCTCAGATATGCAGATATCATTGACAATCCCTCGTCATACCAAGAACTAGGAAGATCTCAAATGGAATGATTAAAAAAGATCAATGGACACCAATAAAGAAGTAGCACCAATGTTAGGATTTTCCAGCAAGGATCCTAAGATCCTAAGGCAGCCATCACAAAAATGCTCTTACTAAAAATTTTTTAAAAGAGAGAGAAAAGGCATAAATTATCAATATCAAGAATGAAACGGGATATCAATATAGATCATGCAGGTGGCTTAAGGATAATAAGGGAATATTATGAACAACCCTACACATGTAAATTTGACAATTTAGATAAAATGGACCAATTTCTCAAAAAACACAATTACTATAATTCACTAAACATGAAACAGATAATTTGAATAATCCTACTTCTATGAAGAAAATTTAATTTGTAATTTTAACCATCCCCCCCCGAAAAAAAAACTTTAGGACCAGATGGTTTTACTGTGAAAATTCTGAATTAATATTAACTCTAAAAAATATCTTTCATAAATTAGAAGAGACGGAAGCACTTCCCAACTCATTTTACAAAATCATTATTACCTGATACCAAATCCAGACAATGATAGTACAAAAAGAAGAAAATACAGACCAGTATCTCTCAAGAGCATAAACACAAATGTCCTCATAAAATATTAGCAATCAAATCCACCAATGTATAGAAAGCAGTGGAGTTTGTGTCAGGGGTGCAAGGCTGATCCAGTCATTAAAATAAATCAATGTAATGTGCCATATTAACAGGTTAACAAGAAAAACAAGTTTATATCAAATGATGCAGAAAAAAAATTTGACAACTATAACACTCTTCATGACAAAAACTCTCAGCAATCTAGAAAAAGAGGGAACTTACACAATTTGATACAAAGTATTTACAACAATCCTCCAGCCAACATCATACTAAATGGTGAAAGAATGAAGCTTTCCCTAAGATTGAAGACAACCCAGGATGTCTACTTTCACTATTGCTATTCGGTAATAGTACCAGAAGTTCTAGTCAGTGCAGTGAGGCGGGAGAAGAAAATACAAAGGCATATGGGAGGGAGGGAGGGAAGGAAGGAAGGAAGCAAGAGAGGGAGGGAGGGAAGGAAGGAAGGAAGGAAGGGTCAGAGGGAGGGAGGAAGGAAGGAAGATAGGAGGGAGGAAGAAAGGATGGCAGGCAGGAAGGAAAAAAATGGAGGGAAGGAAGGAAGAAAAGGTGAAGGCAGGAGGGAAGGAAGGAAGAAAGGAGGGAAGGAAGGAAGAAAAGGTGAAGGCAGGAGGGAAGGAAGGAAGAAAGGAGGGAAGGAAGGA
>NW_012106820.1:1153379-1161524 GCF_000951045.1 Mandrillus leucophaeus
AGGAAGGAAGAAAGGGAAGAAGGCAGGATGGAAGGAAGGAAGAAAGAAAGGCAGGGAGGGAGGGAGGACAGAAGGAAGATAGGAGGAAGGAAAGGCACGAAGGCAGAAAGGAAGGCAGGAAAGAAGGAAGAAAGGGAAGGGAGGAAGGAAGGAAGACAGGAGGGAAGAAAGGAAGGAATAAAGGAAGGCAGGCAAGGAAAAAAGGAAGGAAGAAAGGAATGAAGGAAGGAAGTCAGAAAGGAAGTCAGGAAAGCTGACAGGAAAACTCTGTATTTTGAAAATAATATAGTAGTCTAGGTAGAAAATCCTAAGGAAGCTTAAAAAATAAATAACCTTCTAGAACTAATAAATGAGTTTGCAGGATACAAACTCAACATGTAAAAATCAATTGTTTATATATACCAGCAATTGACATGTGGAAACTGAAATGAAAAATAAAAAGCCAGTTATATTCGCTGAAAATAAAATGAAGTACTTAGATGCAAAACTAACAGAACAAGTGCAAACTCAAAACTCTATGGAATTGCTAACACTGTACAAACATGCCATATATATATTATGTGTGTATGCTAACACTGTACAAACATGCCATATATATAATATATATATATTATGTACTATTATATATATTTATATATATTATATATATATTTATATATATAATAGTACATATATATATGTACTATTGTATCATGTTATCTTTTAAAATTCAAATCCTTAAAAAGGCAGTGTGACAATATCACAATGGATGAGAATACATACTGATGGGACTTCTGTTGCTACATGAATTGATTCAGCCAATTCAGAGAACCATTGACATTTACTTTGAATCTTCAAATTATATTTGAATTGATCAGACAATACAACGGACCACTATTGTATGCCAGGCAGTAGTATCCTAAGTGCTTTTCCGATGTTGACACATGTAATACCCCTGATACTCTGAAGTACTCAGTACCGTCAGCCCCATTTTGCAGTTGAGAAAATTGAGGAGCAAGAGAGTTAAATATTTGCCCAAGATAATACATTAAGTGGCAGTGGGCCAAGATCCAAACTAAGGGCGTCTTCTTATTCTATCCACTCTCTTGTTCACTGTACTGTGCAGCCTCTCACTCTACGGCCTCCAAACCCACTCCTAGGTAATATCTTTTTAAAAGGTTTAAAAAGGCCAGGCACGGTGGCTCACACCTGCAATCCCAACACTTTGGGAGGCCGAGGCAGGCGGATCATCTGAGATCAAGAGTTTGAGACCAGCCTGGCCAACATGATGGAACCCTGTCTCTACTAAAAATACACACACACACACACACACACACACACACACACACACACACACAAATTAGCTAGATGTGGTGGCATGCACCTGTAATCCTAGCTACTCGGGAGTCTGAGGCATGAGAATCACTTGAGCCCTGGGAGGCAGAGGTCGCAGTGAGCCAAGATCGCACCACTGCACTCCAGCCTGGGTGACAGAATGAGACTCCATCTCAAAAAAATAAAATAAAATAATAAAATAAATTTTTTAAAAAAGTTTGTTCCAGGAAGTATACACAGGAATGTACATCACAGCATTGCCTTGGATTATGTGTGGACAATTCAAATGTTTATAAACAGAACAATGGAAAATTCCATTGTGCATGACATGCCCACACAATGGTTTTATACGGATGTTAATGTCCATAATGACGTGTGACAATATATATAAATCTTACAAATGTAATGGTAAGTGAAAATGTGAAAAGCCACAGGTAGTTTACAATATAGGAATATTTAAGTAAAGCAAAAAATAAGTAAAACTAATGTATTGTTTAGGCATCCACACTACATGGTAAAAACACTTAAAAAAAAAAAGAACAAAAAAATAGTAACAGTGTTTACCAACAGTTGGAGTGAGAGGGTTGTGGGTCAGTAGGAGTAGCAGTTTGCTTAGTGTGTCTTGGTTATGAAGTTGGGGAGGCTCATGGGTGAACACTGATTTGATGGTCATGCTTCATATCTTGATAAATGCTAAGTATATTTTTGCTTTGTATCAAATACAGAATAAATCGTTAAAAATTAAGGTAGAAAATAGAATAAAATAAAAATAAACAGTAGAGAAAATAAAAGCATGACCCTTTTTATCACCTATTGAGGTGAAAGTTGCCATGGTCTGGATTTTACAAATGGGGGTTTTGGTGTGGCGAGGAGACAAGAGGTAGCCGCCCGAATTTACTCAGCTGTTAAGTGGCAAGTGGGGACTTGAACCTGGTTGTTTGCTCCAAGTAAGAAATAGAGCCCAGGTGGTCTGGCTCCATAGCCTGGGATAGTGACCCTCCTGCTGTGCTGTTGCTTACCCTCCAGAGCTCCCCTTCTGCCCCAGCAGGTCCTAGACCTGAACAACAACCTGGTTTCTTGAAGGAGGTGACACCCATGGCACATAAACAGTGTTGGAACAGAGAGAACTTCCACCCCTCATTCGATGATAGGGTGGGGGTCTGGGGACAGCCTAGGCATGAGCAGACACATTTTCTGTGGCAGACAGAGGGGGCTGGGAGCTGGGCATTGCTCATGGCATCTGTGCAGCTTCAGTGCTCACCATCTGCACCCTCACCCTCACCACCGCCTGCTGGCCACTCAGCAGCCCTGGAGGCAGACACTCCTTTGACAGTTTGACAGGTGATGACGCTGGGTTCCAGCGATGTTGAACCTCAAAGCCAAGTTACCCAACTCTAGGAAGAGGTGGGCTTGGGTGGGGGTAGCTGGACTCCCCAGCGGCACTGGGAATTCTATGCCACATTGCCAGGAATGATAAATAACTCCTTCTGCATTAGGAAACAAGCAGGACTTCCTCAAGACAGACAAATGATTGACTATATAGAATTGTCCAGAATCACACCCCTCTCAACTGGATATGCTTAGATGCAGGAGTGGGACTGGAAGTAGAGGCTGGGTGAGGAGACATTGGCTTTGTAGTCAATACACTTCTGTTTTATTTTTTTTCTCCAACAAATGTATTCATGTGTCACACAATTTTTAGAAAAGGTAAAAAGAGATGGTGCTACGTATATAATAGAGTTGTTATAAAAGTTTAAATTAAGTTATATAATAGTTGCAGTATCTGGGACATAGTAGGTGCTCGAAATAAACATGATTTTGCAAAGTATCTTAGTCTGTTTGGGTTTCTGTAACCAAAATACCATAGACTGGGAGACTTAACAGAAATGTATTTCTCACAGTTCTGGAGGCTGAGAAGTTCAAGATCGAGGCACTGGCAGATCTGGTGTCTGGTGAGGACCCACTTGCTGTTTCATGGATGACACCTTCTCCCTGTGCCCTCACATACTGGAGGGGGTTGCCGCCTCCCTGGGGCCCCTTTTGTAAGGGCAGCAATCCCATTCGTGGGAAACATTCAGACCACAGCATGCATTTAAAATGCTTTACAGAAGCAGATCAAGTGAGGTGATGATGAGCTCTCAGAGACCCGTGCTCTTCTACAGACTATCTGCAAAGAAGATCTGGCTGGAGGTAGAGAGTGTAAAAGTCAATCAGGACTGCAGCGAATCAGAACAGTCCCTGATTAAAGGTGTTAAAGATGTGACCCACTCCTGGATGCATGCAGTTCAGGGCCTCCCTGGGTCTTGGTTGCACCCTCCGTGAATGTAACAGTCCCGCACACCACGCAGAGCAGGTTTTTTTCACTCGAGCCATGCAAGAGGCATGGGCTCAGCGTGCAGCTCTGTCTTCTCCAGCAATCTGTCTGGTTTCTGTCTCTTCAGCTCCAGCCACCTCCATGCGCTGCCCCTGCCTGCACTGAGGCCCAGAAGTTCTGCTTGTTCTCAGCCATCACACTCCTGTGCTGTCTGTGGCTCAGTCTGAAAATAATGGTTTAGCATATTTCATCCACTTTTCCACTTGGAGGGAAAGTGCAGCATCGTTAGTTGGTCAGAGCAGGAGATGGTTCTGTGTGTTTTGTCAGCCTTCCAGATGTCCCCAAGCAGCAAGAGAAGGAAATGGCTGCACACAGCCTTTGCCTGGGGCTTCCTATATCCAATCAGAAAGAGTGGATCGCATAAGCTCTCACAGAAAGAATGAATGAGCGAGTCCGTTGCTTCCCTGAATGGCTCTGCTCTGTTCTGGTGCATCCTCTGCCCGGGACCCCCCTGCTAGGGCGCGGCAGAGTGAACAGCTACGTGTCTTTGTTCAGCACCTGCTTAGTGCCAGGACCTTTCTCTCTGCTTGGGAAATTGCCTTCTTTGTTTCACAGGGGATGAAGCCGAGGCTCACAGGCTGAATTCTGGTGGCCCAGTTTTCCAGCTTGGGCTCCTTCCACCTGCAGAGTGGTCCCATCTCAGTGCTGCCCACGCTGTTGGGAGGGGTGTTGGCAAAGGCAGATCAAGAGTCACCAGGCAATTCCTTAGGAGCCTGAAGTCTGCAATCCTCTAGTGAAGCTTTTCAGGCGAATGTCCTTCACACCCCAGGAATTCTAGAAACGTTGAGCCCCTAACCTGGGAGGCAGGGTTGGTGCCTGGGACAGAGCGTGGGCCTAGTGACCCTCTGGTCTGAGAGAAAGGGTGAGGTGGAAGGACCATCCACTCTGGGAGACGTGGGCTGGCCTTGCAGACTGAAACCTCTCCTGCAAAGTGATGTGTGTCCTGGACCTGCAGGGAGGGAGGGGCCTCCGGAAGCCAGGCCGATTGCCAGGCCCTGTCTGGCTTTTTCTTGCCAGGAATCTGGCTGTCTTGCTCCACATGGATGACTGAAGTCATTTGAAGAGGGTCCCCCAGGGAGTCATCAGGCCTCTGGTGGAACTGCAGGGGCTCCGGGGAGGGGAGGGAGCGGCCTGAGGCCTGCCCCAGACTACTGCAAGCCTGGGTGCTTGGAAAGGAGAGGGCCACTAGCATGGCTGTTAGGGGCCGCTGCTGGGGGCACTGGCAAGGGACCTACTGAACAGCTTCACCCAGTGGGCCACGCACCTGACAAGCATTCAGCAGCCACTCTTTCTGTCTTACAGGAAAGTCCTGGCGGGGAGCAAGGTTGCTTTGGCCTGAGGTCAAACCATCCTGATCTGCATATGTCTACAGTTATTGATCCTTCTGTGAGGTAAAGCAAAGAATTGTATAAAAACAATTCAGAGCTGCTGAAGATGTTACACTTGCCAGATCTGGGAACGGCGATTTTCCTTTGCAGCTTCAACAAGAGAAGAAATCTCACCGGGGGAGGAAGGGGGTCGCTGAGCGTCCTCGGCCAGTGGATACCTTACTTTGTGGCGCCACCTAACGGCTAAAGGTAAAAATTGCAACTCTTAAAGATTCCTCCGGCAGAGGAAGAGGTGGGAAGGGGCCGCCGGGATTTGAAGAGCAGGGGGAGAGGTTTTTTGGAAGATTTGTTTCCTGCTTTCTGGGCACATGCACCTAATGACGATACAATCCTACGACCCATCTCTGATTCTTTCCCTGACCCACTCTGGTGTAGCCCTGCGGAGATAAGTGGCAATTGCAAAGTCACCTGCCTTTGACTTTTGACCCAGTAACCCAGGAAATCGTGCGACAGATACTCTGGCAAGAAATATGAGTCGGTTTTACACGTGCCACATCCTACCGAATATTTTGTCATCGTAAGAGACTCAGAGCGATTCACATGTGCATCAATGAGGGCACTAATGGAAGCACCCCTCGTACATCCCACAGTTACAGCCAGCAACGCTCAGGCTGTGTGGCTGCCGCAAGTGCCCCTGAACCCCCTGAGCCCCAGTGGCTGGCGACAGCCCCGCTCCACGTCGCCTTCATCCAAGACTTGCGCCGCGGGGCGGCAGCCATCTGGAGCACGGCTGGCCACGGTGAGCCCTAAGCTGGTGGGTGACACTGCGTCTGCGCACACTTCATTGCTCAAAGCCAACTGTGTGTGCTGACTGGGTGTGCCTGCTAGTGTGCTGTGTTCCTGCTGGGTGCCAGCATGCACACTTCCTTCGTGCGCTCAGTGTTGTGTGCCTGTCACTGTGTGTCCAGTATTGAGTTATGTGCATGGTGTTATGCACCGGGCATGGTGTGTCCGACTTTGTTTGCCCAGCGTCGCGCAGCCAGCATCTGTGTCCAGCCTGTGTTCTTGCCATGTGCCCGGCCCTGCATGCCTAGCGTGGCACCTGGCTGTGTGCTCTCCGCATTGTATGCCGGGTTCGTTTGCTCCCCTGGGTGAGTCTTGCAGTGTAATCCTGGAGCTTATGCCCTGTGTTGTTTGCCAACTGTATGTGCAGCTACTGTGTGTACCTGGTGCTGTGTCCCTGCTTGTTTGTGCCTAGTGGGCATGCCCAGCATTGCGTGCCTGGTGTTGTGTACCTAGTCATGTGTGCCCAGTATTGAGATCCCAGAGTGTCTACCCTGTCTGGGTGCCTGCGTTATGTGTCCGGCCCTGCATGCTCAGGTTTGTGCATCCAGTTTGGTGGGCCCAGAGTGTGCCTGGCATACGGGCTCAGTGCTTTCTCCCTGGCATTTTGTGCCTGGCATGTTTGCCCAGCACTGTGTGCCCTGCACGTCTCCCAGAGGCTGCGCCTACTATGGTCTGGCATTGCACGCTCATTGTTGTATACTTACTGTGTGTGTCCGGCATGGGGCGCCTGCATTGTTTTCCTGGCCCTGTGGTTCCAGAGTTCTCCTGCACTGCGTGCCTGGTGTTGTGTGGGTGGAATTACATGGCTGGTGTGTACGTGGCTGGTGTGTGACCCAGCCTTGTGAGCTCAGTGTGGTACTCCTGGAGTGCCTGGCCTGGAGTGCCTGCTGGTGTGTGTGTGTGGTATGTGTTTGGCAACATCTGTCTGAAGTTTTGTGCATAGTGTTGTATTCTCACCATGTGTGCTGGCATTAGTGCCTGGACTTGTGTGTGCCTGGCATTGCACCCTGGCTTCTGTGCCCAGCATGGTGTGTGCCAGGGTTTTGTCCCCGAAAGGGAAGCTAAGCATTGTGTTTGGTGTGTGTGTTCAGCGTGTTACAAGCAGGGGCTCTTGCCGTGTGTGCATTGTGTATGTGACGCTGTATCCCCAGAGTGTGTGTAGTATCTGTGCCTGGTGTGTGCCCGATGTTGTGTTCCTGCAGCATCTGGTGTTGTCCCCAGTGTGTGCCATTTTGTATTCCCACTGGGTGTGCCAGCTTGTCTGTCATGATATGCCTGACCTTGTACGCCCAGAGTTGTGTGTCCAGTGTGTCCCCAGCTTCAGTGTCTGTGGCTGGAGAGTGTGCCTTTCCTTCTGTGCCTGGTGTTGTGATCCAGCATGGTTTGTGTGGCTGTGTATGCTTGGCAAGTGTGCCCACTCCTGTGTGCCTGGTGCTGCATGGCTAGCATGTATACATCGAGTTGTTTGGCTGACAGTGTGTGCCCAGAATTTTGTGCCCACGGTGTGGGCCTGTATTGTGTGTCCTGTGCTGTGTGCTCTGTTGTTAGCCCTGTGTGTGCTCTGTGTCTTGTGCTGTGTGTCTTGTGCCGTGTCTCCTATGCTGTGTGGCCTGTGCTGTGTCCTGTGTGGTGTGCCGTGTGCTGTGTGCCCTGTAGTGTGTGTCCTGTGCTGTGTGTCCTGTGTGGTGTGCCATGTGCTGTGTGCCCTGCCGCGTGTGTCCTGTGCTGTGTGGTCTGTTGTTAGCCCTGGGTGTGTGCCCTGTGTTGTGTACCCAGTACTTCTGTGTGTCCTGGGCTGTGTGCCCTGTGTTGTGTACCCAGTACTTCTGTGTGTCCTGGGCTGTGTGTCCAGCGTGGTGTGCTGCCCCACTGCGCTGAGTCCCAGCACCCACCTGTGCGCCTGGCACTGCCCAGTTGTTGGGGAGGACACCCTGTGTGCCTGTCCTCCTCACCTGCTGCGGCAGAGCTGAGGATCCCAGCATGGCCTCTGCCCTCACCTCCATTGCAGGTTGCGCTCCTTCCTGGGGAACTCCTGCCTGGCAGCTCCCCATGTTTAGCCTGTTCAAGGGATCAGCTTCCACCCCAGGCACTCTCCATTTATTTGAGGAGTTCCCGCAGAATGAGGCCCTTAAGGGACTCCCTCCTCTCTACTGGGGATACCCCTGAGCAGGTGGGGACTCCTGTCCTTCAGCTCGTCCCCAGCCCTGGCCAGAGATTTCCCTCCTCTGTGGAGGTGGGCTCGGGCAGGCCTCGCTGGGGAGCTCACCGGGCCCTGCGCACGGG
>NW_012106820.1:1166349-1166816 GCF_000951045.1 Mandrillus leucophaeus
CAGGATATGACAAGGGCACTGCAGCCAGGATTCCTGTCCTGGTGACAATCAGCACAAAGATTCTGCTGGGAGGACAGGGGCCTTCAGTGTGTGATTTGTGTTGAGGGTCTGCTCCTGGGAGGACAGGGACCTTCAGTGTGTGATCTGTACTGAGGGTCTGCACCTGGGAGAACAGGTGCCTTCAGTGTGTGATCGGTACTGAGGGTCTGCACCTGGGTGGACAGAAGGCTTCACTGTGTGATTGGTATTGAGGGTCTGCACCTCAGAGGACAGGGGCCTTCAGTGTGTGATCAGTACTAAGAGTCTGCACCTGGGTGGACAGAAGGCTTCACTGATTGGTATTGAGGGTCTGCTCCTGGGAGGACAGGGACCTTCAGTGTGTGATTTGTGTTGAGGGTCTGCACCTGGGAGCACAGGGGCCTTCAGTGTGTGACCTGTACTGAGGGTCTGCTCCTGGGAGGACAGGG
>NW_012106820.1:1166866-1169797 GCF_000951045.1 Mandrillus leucophaeus
GTGTGTGTCCGGCATGGGGCGCCTGCATTGTTTTCCTGGCCCTGTGGTTCCAGAGTTCTCCTGCACTGCGTGCCTGGTGTTGTGTGGGTGGAATTACATGGCTGGTGTGTACGTGGCTGGTGTGTGACCCAGCCTTGTGAGCTCAGTGTGGTACTCCTGGAGTGCCTGGCCTGGAGTGCCTGCTGGTGTGTGTGTGTGGTATGTGTTTGGCAACATCTGTCTGAAGTTTTGTGCATAGTGTTGTATTCTCACCATGTGTGCTGGCATTAGTGCCTGGACTTGTGTGTGCCTGGCATTGCACCCTGGCTTCTGTGCCCAGCATGGTGTGTGCCAGGGTTTTGTTCCCGAAAGGGAAGCTAAGCATTGTGTTTGGTGTGTGTGTTCAGCGTGTTACAAGCAGGGGCTCTTGCCGTGTGTGCATTGTGTATGTGACGCTGTATCCCCAGAGTGTGTGTAGTATCTGTGCCTGGTGTGTGCCCGATGTTGTGTTCCTGCAGCATCTGGTGTTGTCCCCAGTGTGTGCCATTTTGTATTCCCACTGGGTGTGCCAGCTTGTCTGTCATGATATGCCTGACCTTGTACGCCCAGAGTTGTGTGTCCAGTGTGTCCCCAGCTTCAGTGTCTGTGGCTGGAGAGTGTGCCTTTCCTTCTGTGCCTGGTGTTGTGATCCAGCATGGTTTGTGTGGCTGTGTATGCTTGGCAAGTGTGCCCACTCCTGTGTGCCTGGTGCTGCATGGCTAGCATGTATACATCGAGTTGTTTGGCTGACAGTGTGTGCCCAGAATTTTGTGCCCACGGTGTGGGCCTGTATTATGTGTCCTGTGCTGTGTGCTCTGTTGTTAGCCCTGTGTGTGCTCTGTGTCTTGTGCTGTGTGTCTTGTGCCGTGTCTCCTATGCTGTGTGGCCTGTGCTGTGTCCTGTGTGGTGTGCCGTGTGCTGTGTGCCCTGTAGTGTGTGTCCTGTGCTGTGTGTCCTGTGTGGTGTGCCATGTGCTGTGTGCCCTGCCGCGTGTGTCCTGTGCTGTGTGGTCTGTTGTTAGCCCTGGGTGTGTGCCCTGTGTTGTGTACCCAGTACTTCTGTGTGTCCTGGGCTGTGTGCCCTGTGTTGTGTACCCAGTACTTCTGTGTGTCCTGGGCTGTGTGTCCAGCGTGGTGTGCTGCCCCACTGCGCTGAGTCCCAGCACCCACCTGTGCGCCTGGCACTGCCCAGTTGTTGGGGAGGACACCCTGTGTGCCTGTCCTCCTCACCTGCTGCGGCAGAGCTGAGGATCCCAGCATGGCCTCTGCCCTCACCTCCATTGCAGGTTGCGCTCTTTCCTGGGGAACTCCTGCCTGGCAGCTCCCCATGTTTAGCCTGTTCAAGGGATCAGCTTCCACCCCAGGCACTCTCCATTTATTTGAGGAGTTCCCGCAGGATGAGGCCCTTAAGGGACTCCCTCCTCTCTACTGGGGATACCCCTGAGCAGGTGGGGACTCCTGTCCTTCAGCTCGTCCCCAGCCCTGGCCAGAGATTTCCCTCCTCTGTGGAGGTGGGCTCGTGCAGGCCTCGCTGGGGAGCTCACCGGGCCCTGCGCACGGGGCTCTGTAGGCCCAGCCAGTCCTGACTCCAGCGTGAGCCCCGCACCTGGATGGGAAGTGCCCTGAGCGCTCATCTCCTGCCTCCTCCAGGACTGGCGCTGGCGCCTCCTCCAGCCTGGCATCTGGCCGCGGCGGTCTCCCCAACCAGCCACCAGGGGGCAGAGCCACCTCTGTCCGCGCCGCGATCCTCCCTCACCGCTTCAATTGCAGGACAAGGGGCATCTTGCCTGAGGGCGCCCTCAGATCCGTCCTGTAAGACAAGGAGCTGCAGATAACCCCAACCTCTACACAGAAAGGGGCAGATTTCACAAAAAAGCAGGGAATTTCTAAAATGTCAATTTTTTAAAAAAATACAATCTCAGCGTATAAACCCACTTAGGAAACCTTGTGCTTTCCGATTAATAGAGAGCAAATCACTTACCTCGGGCTAGTGGATGCTGTAATTTTTTACTGTCCTATATGCTTGTATTTGTTTCCCTGCTGACGGTCTGAGGCGTCTAGTCTTGCTACCTCTTTAGTTCCCCTTGTCCTGGGGACACAGGTCATGGGGCAGGACCTCCCTGGTGAGTCGTCTGACTCCGCAGGTTCAGACGTCGCCTGCAGGTTTCAGGACAGCTGTGGTCTGAATGCAGTCCCGGCGGGAGTGCTGTTCCCTGGGAGCTGAGACCCGCAAAGATGCCCCTCCACCACCCTCTCACACAGTGAAGGCTTCTGTCCACCCAGGTGCAGACTCTTAGTACCGATCACACACTGAAGGCCCCTGTCCTCTCAGGTGCAGACCCTCAGTACAGATCACATACTGAAGGCCGCTGTGCTCCCAGGTGCGTTCCTGGAGGCTGAGCTTCCGTCCCATGCTGTCTCCTTTGTGTGTTTCAAACCTCTTTCCAATTTCTGTTATACTGATGCTGTTCTCCTTTCCAGCACTATTACATGATTTTCTTCCCATTTGTCATGATTCAGAGCCCACAGTGGGTGAGGGGGACAGTTGGGTGGTCCACACCTGAGACTTCATGCATCCTGTGAGGCCGAGTCACATCCCTGAGGGTCCTTGAATCACTCTTAGCCCACAAGGGAGATCCTCCTGGCATCTCAGCATATTGGAGAGCCCAGCTGAGAAGAATCTGCTGCCCTATTAGTGCCCTTGGTTTTCAGGTGGCTGTAATATCCCCCACTAGAGGCTGAGGGCAGAGGATCGCACCCCGGTGTTGAACTGCTGTGGGCAAGTTGGTGAAATCAAATGTATTGTTACTTTTTGGGAATCAGCACCCACATTTTCTGAATTTTAGGATTTTATGGAGCACAACAAAATCCACAGCAGTCACAGCAACTGAGAAAGAATGTCAGGCCATGCCCC
>NW_012106820.1:1171997-1172608 GCF_000951045.1 Mandrillus leucophaeus
TGGGAGCTGAGACCCGCAAAGATGCCCCTCCACCACCCTCTCACACAGTGAAGGCTTCTGTCCACCCAGGTGCAGACTCTTAGTACCGATCACACGCTGAAGGCCCCTGTCCTCTCAGGTGCAGACCCTCAGTACAGATCACATACTGAAGGCCACTGTGCTCCTAGGTGCGTTCCTGGAGGCTGAGCTTCCGTCCCATGCTGTCTCCTTTCTGTGTTTCAAACCTCTTTCCAATTTCTGTTATACTGATGCTGTTCTCCTTTCCAGCACTATTACATGGTTTTCTTCCCATTTGTCATGATTCAGAGCCCACGGTGGGTGAGGGGGACAGTTGGGTGGTCCACACCTGAGACTTCATGCATCCTGTGAGGCCAAGTCACATCCCTGAGGGTCCTTGAATCCCTCTTAGCCCACAAGGGAGATCCTCCTGGCCTCTCAGCAGATTGGAGAGCCCAGCTGAGAAGAATCTGCTGCCCTATTAGTGCCCTTGGTTTTCAGGTGGCTGTAATATCCCCTACTAGAGGCTGAGGGCAGAGGATCGCACCCCGGTGTTGAACTGCTGTGGGCAAGTTGGTGAAATCAAATGTATTGTTACTTTTTGGGAATCAGCA
>NW_012106820.1:1174128-1209416 GCF_000951045.1 Mandrillus leucophaeus
CCTGGGAGGACAGGGACCTTCAGTGTGTGACCTGTACTGAGGGTCTGCTCCTGGGAGGACAGGGACCTTCAGTGTGTGATCTGTACTGAGGGTCTATACCTGAGAGCACAGGGGCCTTCAGTGTTTTTTATGAGAGTATGCGCCTAGGAGAAGAGATGTGTTTGGTGGTTTTTTTTCCCTGAACTAAGAGTCTGCTCCTTGGAGGAAAGGGGCCTTCAGTGTTCTGTTTTTTGTTTTGTTTTGTTTTCTGTAATGAGAATATGCACCTGGGAGGAGAGGTGCCTTTGGTGTTTTTTTCTGTACTAAGGGTGTGCACCTGGGAAGATAAAGCCTTTTGTGTGTGATTTGTACTGACAGCATGCTCCCATGATGACAGGGTCTTCAGTGGTAATCTTCTCTTAGAGTTTGCAAATGTTTAGACATTGTGTCATCATTTGATGTTGGGTATTGAGAGTCTGTGTGGATGAAGTTAGGGGCCTTTTTTTGTCACTTGCACTGAGAGTGTGCACACGAGACCTGTGTTCCTTCCATGTGTTATCTATGCTGAGAGTCCGCGTGTGTTCTGAAAAGCCCCTTCCCTTTCTGTTTTTCACTAATATTCTGAGCATTTGAGGACAGGGATCCTTCTTTGTGACCTGTAGTGACCATCTGCACCAATGAAGGAAAAGGGCCTCCAGCATGCGATCTGGCTTAGATTCTTCCTTTGTGTGGATGGGATGGGTTTCTGCTTCTCAGAAAGATCATTCTCAGTCTGTTTTTGTACAGAGATGATTAATTGGCTTTTCTGTTCTCTGATCTGTATCATCTCATGCTATCCTCAACTTTACTTGCTTTACGTATAAATTAAGTATTGCAAAATTAAGTAAGCTTCATAATGCAAAGTAAACTTAGTAATTGTTAGATGGGCTTAATTACAAACTTTCGTCTAACTGTGTTGTCCTTGGCACACACTAATTACTTCCCGAGTCATCTGGGTTTGGTTTCTTTATGCTGTTGCTATGATCATCCAGTGGATCATGGATGTAGAAGGAGCGTCTTGCTCCCCTGGAATCCTCACAGGTGGAATGAGCTTGTTTTGTAGCTTGGAATGGTTTAGGGAGCCACAGATGGACAAGGAAGATTTTGCCTTCCATGCCGCAGTAGAAACGTGACAATGTATGGGGATGGGAACAGCCTGGTGTGTTCAGAGACCAGACTGAGCTTTAATTTCGTTGTAATAACCCTGGCTATTTGGGGAATGAGGGTTGGAGATTGGACAATGTGAACTGGAGACAGATTCTGAAGGAGTGGTAGAGTTTGGATTATGGAAGGGTTTAAGCACTTGCAAACAAAATTGATTTTCTGTTCTTATTCACACCAATGTGTGTTCAACTGAGGAGAGATCATGGAGGTAACTCCTGAAGAAATTACTGTGGTGGATCCAATGGGTGCAATAGATTTGGATCCGTAGGACTTGTCCTGGTGGAAGATGAGGCAGGCGTCAAGCAGGGGTGGAGGGCAGATGGGAATACTGTGTTTCCTTATTGATCAAGGAGAGGGAGGGAAAGAAAGAGGGACTCCCAGTGTGCAGACACAGAAAGCAGTGTAGAGCTCGATGTCTAGCTGGCTCTTCTGGTCCAGGGTTGACCTTGGAATCATATATCTGATCATGTGTCTTTTTACCTAACACATCCTTTGCCTATAGGTGAGGGGGCGAGAGGACCGTCCCCCAATTAAATAACAATAATAATAGTAATGACTTTTTAACGGCATGTCCTAAAGTCTATTATTAGAATTATAGTATGCCTGCCGCAGGCTCATAACCTCATTAACTTGGAAATAATGCAGTATGGGCAATTAGGATGATAAACCACTTATGCAATTTCATAGTATGACATTAATGACTGTATTTGGGAAGCATTTCCTTAGCACCAAGGCCACAGAAAAGTCAAGGGGAGACAGGTGCCAGTCGATGTAAAAAGTACAGATCAGTGGAGGGCTGTATATTTGAAAGCCTAGCTGTGTGTTGGTTGAGTAGGTCCCTCCAAACTATGCTGTGCAGGTTATGATGGGGAAGGGAACAGGGACAGCCCAGCGCCTTGTGGAGTGGGCGGGAAGGTTCTGGGCTCTACAGCACTGGACATCCAAAGTGTCCTCTAGGCCTGTACCCTGGGGTCTCTACCAAACCCTATTCCTGGGTGAAGAATGCTCACTTTAAAGAAATGCTGGAAATCCAGAGACAGCCTTACACTGGTTCATAATTAGGAAAGCAACGCTGACAAAATCCCAACAAGAGCCCCATGCAGAGGATCTTGGCTGGCTATGCCTTTCAGTGATCCAGAACAGTGCCTGGAAAAGTCATTAGGAAATTACGGGTTGAAGATTAGCTGAGAAAAGGCAAGACATTGAATGAAGTCAGTGTAAGTGTGCCATCAGGCATTTTTCTACCTGTCTGCTCAGAGAGGTCTTTCAGGGATGACCAATCAGCATGTCAGAGATGAAACTGGACGCTGCGAGCATCTCAGGCAAACAGCCCATGCAAAGGAGGGAGCTTTCCAGACATGCCTTCTTCCTGGAGACCTTCCCTGTCTACTGCATGTGTATGGTGGCTCAGGATCCAGGGGCGTAAAATTCAGCCAGTTTACACTGAGCAGAAAATATTGGCAAGATTTCACTTAGGAGATTGCACATGCAGGTGTGTGAATCAACCACAACCACCACCACAGAATGCTCATGGTGGATGGTGCCCCCACGCCGGTGCCCAGGACAGGCAAACAGGCTGTCAGTTCTGCCCGCCTGATGCTAGACACCCAGATGGAGCTTCGTACTGCACCGGGCTGTGTGTGATTCTCACTGGAGGGCCTATGCACAGCCTGTCCTCCCAGGGAACTATGGCCATGTCTGCTGAAAGAGATAATTCTCTGACAGTATAGCAGCTGGAAATGAGGTTTCAGGGGAGCACGAGGTTGTAGAAAAATGAAGCAGAAGACGTTGAGGTTGTTTCCCAGGACCTTTTCCCAGAGGCCTCATAAATATCTCTGTCCAAGAGCGGAGGCTCCCGCTCCAGTGGCCTGAGCACTCCTGGCTCCAGTTTGCTTTTCTATATGCTCCATGCTCTTTCCTTAGGCTTATGGCTTCTTCCTTTTCATAGGAAACGCTGCTTCTTTTTCTTTTTCTTTTTTTTTTTTGAGATGGAGTCTCGCTTCTGTCACTCAGGCTGGAGTGCAGTGGCGCAATGGCATGACTTTGGCTCACTGCAACCTCCACCTCCTGGGTTCAAGCAATTCTCCTTCCACAGCCTCCCAAGTAGCTGGGATTACAGACTTGCACCACCACGCCCAAAGCTAATTTTTGTATTTTTAGTAGAGCCACCGCGCCCGGCCAGGAGACACTGCTCCTGATACATCCAAGCTACAGCCATGATGCTGTTGGCATAATCCTAGGAGATAGGTGCATGCTCCCCACTGGCACAAGCTTCCCTGTAGCCTCTCCGACAGTTCTGAAGCTGTGACTAAGGAGCAGCTCTACCAAGGCCTCCCACACCAATATTTGTTCTCCTCCTTGTGGAGCGCTCTGTCGACCTGATGCAGGGTAAGGACTGGCCAGAGCAGATCTCAGAAGTCATGTGACCCTGGTCCTATGAATCACCATGGAAAACAACTCCTCCTTGGGGAAGGTGCCTAAAAAAGAGGAGTTTAAGACACTTTACGTATAACCTAATATAATAGCTAAGGAACCCAGCAAAGCTGCTTGATAAAAAAGCTCTGTGTATATAGGCTGGGCGCGGTGGCTCACGCCTGTAATCCCAGCACTTTGGGAGGCTGAGGCGGGCGGATCACGAGGTCAGGAGATCGAGATCATCCTGGCTGACACGGTGAAACCCTGTCTCTACTAAAAATACAAAAAATTAGCTGGGCGTGGTGGTGGGTGCCTGTAGTCTCAGCTACTCGGGAGGCTGAGGCAGGAGAATGGTGTGAACCCGGGAGGCAGAGCTTGCAGTGAGCCGAGACCGCACCACTGCACTCCAGCCTGGCCGACAGAGTGAGTCTCTGTCTCAGGAAAAAAAAAAAAAAAAGGCTCTGTGTGTATATGCAAGCACGTGTGCACATGGGAGGGAGTGCTGTGTGCGTGCTTCATCAGGGCTGAGAGGAAGAACAGGAAGCTGGAGACAAGTGTTTCCTCGTTTTTATGATTATCTCCTAATGGTGTGTCAGTCAGGATTCTACAGGGAAATTGAACAAACAGCTGCAGTTTGGATATCTGACCCCTCCAAATCTCATGTTGAAATCTGCCCCCTAGTGTTGGAGGTGCAGCCTCATGTTGAAATCTGCCCCCTAGTGTTGGAGGTGCGGCCTAATGGGAGGTGCTTGGGTCATGGGAGTAGATCTCTTATGAATGGCTTGTTGCTGTCCTTGTGGTAATGAGTCCTTGCTCTATTACTTCCCACAAGAGCCGGTTGCTACAAAGAGCCTGGCATTTCCCTTCCCTCTCTCTTGCCTCCTCTCTCGTGATCTCTGCACACACTGACTCCTCTTCGCTGTCTGCCATGAGTGGAAGCAGCTTGAGGTTCCTATCAGATGCAGATGCTGGCGCCATACTTCCTGTGCAGCCTGCAGAACCATGAGCCAGATAAACAGCTTTTCTTTATACATTACCCAGCCTCAGGCATTTATAGCAATGCAGATAGACTAATACAGGTGTATACACACAAGAAGAGAGTCATTATAGAAATTGGCTCACGTGGTTATGGAGGCCAAGAAGTCCCACAATCTGTTGTCTGCAATCTGGAGAAGAAGGAAGCCAGTGCTGCAATTCAGTCTGAGTCCAAGGGCCTGAGAACCAGGAGAGCAGATGTCCAAGGACAGGGGAAGATGGAGTCTCAGTGTAAGCAGAGAGAGCAAATTTTCCCCTCCACCATTTTGTCACATGCAGGCCCTTGGTGGATGAGATGATGCCCACCCACACTGGCGAGGGCCTTCTGCTTGACTTGTTCAAACACTAATCTCTCCTGGAATCACCCTCACAGACATACCCAGAAATGATGGTTTACCAGTTGTCTGGGCATTCCCTCACCCAGTCAAGTTAACACATAACATTAGCTGTCACACATCGTAAAGGATGAAATTCAGATCAGAGGACTGTCGAGGGCTGGAGGTGGGTCCTCAAGCTCACCCTCCTGTCTTCACCTGGGAGAAAAGAGGGACTAGGGGTCCAGCTGAGGTGAAGATGTAATGAGCCAAAGACAGTCAGGACTAAGACTCCAGCCCCCTGCATTCTACTGCACCAAACTTCCCCTGCAAGTCTTGCGGGTGCAGATTCCCACAGGCCCGTCCGCAGCTTTGCTGAGGGTGTATTTCTCATCTCACTCTCTGCCTAGATGAATACTGCATGGGCTATTGAACAGCGTGACTGGGGTTGCACTGATATGCACATTCCATCCAGCCTGCCAATGTGAGCTGAACTCATTCCAATTTCGTTAAGGAAGCTGAGGATAACCTGAAGTTCTATTGAATGGAATCCTTTTCAGAAGAAAAGAACATTTAAGTAGATTACAGTTTGATATTGTTGCCATTTTCTGTTGAATAGTGGAGGGATAGGGGGTAGTGAGTTGTTGCATTGCTTCATAGGGTGGAAAATGGCTTATTTCTGGCTCATCTGAAGTTCCATGGTTTTTTTGATATGATTAAGCAAGGCATAAACAAAGCATTGGCACATGTTCAGTGCAACAACACCCGTTTGTGAATCTATTATACACCGGGAACCGAGCTGTGTCCTCCGGATCTAAAGCCGAGGGAGGCACAGGCATCAGGATGGTGGCAATCTCTCAGCATCACTCCAATAAAGGAGGCATCTGGCGTTGTGAGAACACAGACTAGAGAGCAATGCATACTTCTAGGAAGTGGATAGGCTTGAGACATGCTGGAGGCAGGAGGCAGCCTTTGACTGAAGCTTGGGGCAAACCAGTTGGGGCCTGGGACAGAGCGGGCAGATGGCCATGACTTCTGTGGCTTGATTGGAAAGTGTCTGGACATGAGACTTGACAGGCCCAAGGGCTTCAAGGGGAGCCTCACGGGAAGCAGTTGTTGGAGATAGAAGTGACAAAAAAAAAAAAGAATGTGATTCCTTTTTTAGAACAAGGACTCTGGCCACAGAGGGAGGGCACACAGGCTGCCGTCATTGCAGGAGTGTCAGGAACCTTGTAGAGAAGATGCCAGGCTGAGTCCGAGCCCAGCTGTGTAGGAGAGGAGGGACAGGTGTGATGGATGTTTCTAGGGCAGAACAGACAGGAAGCAGGGGAGGGAGGGAAGGAAAGAAGGAGGTGGGGATGCATCTGAGGTCCCCAGTTTGAAAGCTGGGAGAAGAATGACACCTTTTAATGAGACAGGCCAGTTGATGGAGGTTTGGGGAGAAACAGGGTGTGCTCATTTAAAAAAAAAATGTTCTATTTTAGAATAAGTAGACTTATGAGAAAATTTCAAAATAGTACAGAGAATTCCAGTAAATCCTTCACCCAGCTTCCCCAGTTGTGACATCTACAGTGCAATGACCAAAACCAGGAAATAAACAATGATATAATATTATTATAAAAACTACAGAATTTATTCAAATTTTTCCAGCTAAGCGGCTTTATTTTTAGCACAGTTGAGGTACTAACAGACTTCCCTGGGAGCACAGGATTATAACATGTGTAATGAGACCTTTGCTTTCTCTTTCCATCTGTGCTCAGCTCTGCACTTCATTTCGTTTACCTTATTGGCGGATAGATGATTTCTTTTTCAATCCCTTGGATGTGATTTTATTTTAGGTTATCATATAAAATGAGAGATACACACACACACACACAAACAGATGTGTGTGTGTATCCTCTTCCCCCATATGATTTCAGAATTCTTTTTAACTTGCAAGAGTTAAATCCACTTACCTCCACTGCGCCTTCCCAGTGGAACTCTCACGGTCAACAAGTACGTCCTATGTGCTGGTGTGGTACCATCTGCTCGGTCCTCACACTAACCCTGCAGGCAAACCACAGCCCACTGGGATCCAGGAGTCGATCAGCTCACCTGTGTGAACCCTGAGCGCTGCTCCTAGCGCTCATGTGCATAAGCATCTCAATGCACGTTTTGCTTGTGTTTTCTCAATTTTCTGTTCCTTGTGTTTTCTCAATTTTTCTTCATGATGATATCTTTTTAGGTCCTTTTCCTTTCCCTTGTGATTTGGAAGGTGACAGTCTCTTCACGTTGCCAGCAGTTGTTCTTATGTTGCTGGAACTCCGCTGCAAGCTCTTATCAAGAGCTTCCCTGCTGTCCCATCCAGTGGATTCACTTCATGGGGTCCTCATCCAACTCAGCCCCTGAGCAGCATTGGGATGGGCGGACCACGCCTTCCCTCTCCAAACTCTTCCCTCACTCCTATGTCACCAGAGCTGCACCTGCCTCCCTGCTGGCACCCCCGGTTCTACTGCACTCTCTATGTCAGTTTGCCTTCAGTCTTGGACCTGGGGTATTTCCTTGTCTCTCTTTATCTGCACCTTTCCTGGGTGATCTCCTACAGCCTGTTGCTCTATGTCCCAGCCCCAATCCACAGCTCCAGGTGCAGTCTCTCTTCTGTGACACTGACTGCTGGAAAGCTCAGTTCGGACGTCTCACAGGGGACTCACTCACCCCGAACAGGTTGGTTATTGCACTCTTGTTCCCACATGCTCTCCTGTCCCACCCCAAGGAGTCACTCTTTTTTCCTCCTTTCCCTCACTCCCCACAACCAAGTCATCAGCAAGTCCTGCAGATTCTAAGAAAATGCATATCGTTTTATTCACTTCTCTCTGCTTCCCCTGCACCCATAGCTCTTCCAAGGTCAATTGCAAGGCCTAAGTCATCTCCTCTACCTCCCATGCACTCTCTTTGAGTGGACTTTTGTCACTGTAAGTCCATTATGTCACTCCTTTGCTTAAGGAAACAGGTACTTTATCCACTGCTTGTGAAAATGCAAAATGTTACGGAACACAATGCAGGGAAATTGGGAATATCTGTCTGTATGACAAACACAACTACCCTTTGACTCAGTAATGCCTTCCAGGAATTTGTCTTTTGTACGTATTTGCACACATGCAAAGTAATAATGCACAAACTTATTGTAAGCAGCACTGAAACAACACAATTTACAGACAACTCAAAATCCCATCAAGAGGAAACTGGATAAATAAGCTATGGTAATCAAATAAGCTATGGTAATCAACACAGTAGAACACTTGGAAGCAGTGAAAACACTTTTAAGGAAGCCCTGCATATGCTGATATGAAAATATCTCCAGGATATTTAATGAAACCTGTTAATGAAAAAGAAAGTTGAAAATAGTATTTTATAGTATGCTGTCTTTTTTATATAAAGAAAGAAAAATTTATCTTGAGTGTGAAGGTGATGAGGTCGACAAGAAAGAGAAGTGAGGCTTCCCATTGTATAATTTATGATAGTGTTTTAACGTGATTTTTGAATCTTGTTGAATATATTAATCTCTCCCTCTCTCTCACACACACACACACATACATGCACACACATTCTCACACTTCAGGGACTCCTACCTGCTTCATGCTTCTAGTGGAGATCCACACTTCTTCACATGGGCTGTTTAATCAGGTCTTCCCCTCCTCCTCCATCCTCCCGCTGGATGTTCCCTCTCACTAATCGCTCAGCTGCTTGGCCTGTGTTCCATTCCTTGCCAACTTCAGGCCCCTCCAGTCTCCGTGCCTCCCTGGAACACACATTGCCCCTCTCTTCACAAGGCTGGGTCTTCACCTTTCTCGGGGTGCAGCACACAAGCCACTCCTGCAGAAAGGGCCTCCCTGGCCCAGCAGTGCACAGGACATTATCTCCTATCTTTCTCCATCCTTAACACCATTTGTTGTTGGTTTCTGGTTAGTTTGTTTTCCCCACTAGCCAGTTTGCTCCAGGAGAGCAGATACCACCTCTTATTCAAAATCCCAGGCACTCAATCTATTTTTGAATATATAAAAAAATCATGCTTAAGCCTAATTATTTATATTTACATAATCATAAATTCTCTAGTAAAGGTATGAAAAAGTGACTTTTTATTTTTTTTCATATTCAATAAAGAATTTAGCACACCTTTGCTTCCTTTGATGTTCAATCTCTCCAACTGCCTCACCCCTCTCCACAAGATACTTCGGAATCTTTGGGAATTTGTCTGATATTTTTAAACAATGTATAATTGATCTTTGATATTTAAATGTTCTTTTGAAAAGCATTGGATTTTGCATGCAATTTGTTACTATGTTTATAACATATTTATACCTAAAACTATATGTTCAAACTGTTTTGATGGCTACATCTACAATTCTGTCTCTTTCTTATCTTTGGATTCTTGTTTTCATGTTTGTACCATGCTGCTGAAATATACCTTCTGTCTTCAGTCTGCTCAGGCTGCCATAACAAAATAACACAGGCTGGGCAGCATGAACAACTGAAACTTATTTCTCACAATTCTAGGTTCTAGAAGTCTATGCTGAAAACATGAGAAAACTTGGTTTTTGGTGAGGGCTCTCTTCCTGGCTTGTAGACAGCCACCTTCTCACAGTGTGCTCACATGGCCTTTGGCCTCTGTGTGTGTGTGTGCAGAGAGAGACAGATTGCTGATGTCTCTTCCTCTTCTTGTAAGGACACTGGTTCTATTGGATTAGGGCCCCACCCTTATGACCTTATTTAACCTTAATTATCTTTTTAAAGGCCCTGTCTCTGAATACAGCCACACTGGGGTTTAGGGTTCCAACATATGGATTAGAGGGGGGCACAATTCAATCCATAGCATTCCACTCTCAGGCCTCCTCAAATTTACGTTCTTCTCACATACAAAATACACGAACCACCATTCCAACAGCCCCCAAAGTCTTAGTCATTCCAGAATCAATCTAAGTTCAAATTCTCATCTAGATGTCATCCAAATCAGCTATGGGTGAGGTCCTCTCTAGCTGTAAACCTGTGAACTGACAAATTCTGTGCTTCCAAACTACAATAGTGGGACAGGCTTAGGACGTACATTCCCATTTCAAGGGGAGAAGTCAGAAAGAAAAAAGGGACAATGGGTTCCAAGCAAGTCCCAGACCCAGCAAGATAAGCTCCGTCAGATCTTAAGGCTTGGCAGGAAAATCCTCTTGGGCTTAATCCCCTACCTTTGGATCTAGTGGGGCAGCACCTTTGCCTCTGGGCCCTGTAGGGCAGCCCTACTCCTACAGCTCTGTAGAGCAGACCTACCCCAGTGCTTCTGGTGGAGGCCATCTGCCTGCTGAAACCAAAGTGGTGGCTGGAGTCTGACCCTTTGAAGACAAGGAGGCGGCCCTGATGTTCTCTGAAACACCTTCCAGGTCGTTCTTCCATTTTCTTGATGAACAGTTCACGTTCACAGCCAATTAGCACCATTGTCCTCGCCTGCAGAGTCTAAGAAGTGCCACCACCTTCCTTCATTTCTTCCCTCTCTCACCCCCTTCAGTGTAAGCCGCTGCTGTGGGTGTTTCTGCTTGTATTCCCTTCATTAAGCCACACCCTTGGTTCTCTCTTCTGGACATACTTTCTCATTTTTATTTTTTATTTGCCATGTGGACAGACTAAGAATTTTCCAAATCTTTAAGTTCTTGTTTCTTTTGATGTAATAATTTCTTCTTCCATTTATCTGTCTTCTCTCATATTTTACTACAGGCATATCAAAGAGATAATGTGGGTTTGGTTCCAGACCACCGCAATAAAGTGAATGTTACAATAAAGTGATTCACAGAATAGACTGCTATACTGTAATCTATTAACTGTGCAATAGCATATTTTAAAAAATGTACACATCTTAATTAAAAAGTACTTTATTACTAAAAACTGCTAATGATGATCTGAGCCTTCAGTGAGGGGCTTCCCTTGACAGCTGCTGACTGATCAGGGCGGTGGTTGCTGAAGGTTGGGGTGGCTGTGGCAATTTCTTTCTTTTTTCGTTTTTGTTTTTTTGAGACTGAGTCTCACTCTGTTGCCCAGGCTGGAATCAGTGGTGCAATCTCGGCTCAATGCAACCTCCGCCTCCCAGGTTCAAGCAATTATCCTGCCTCAGCCTCCTGAGTAGCTGGGACTATAGGCATGCACCACCATGCACAGCTAATTTTTTGTATTTTTAGTAGAGACCGGGTTTCACCATATTGTCCAGGCCGGTCTCGAACTCCTGATCTCATGATCTGCCCGCTTCAGCCTCCCAGAGTGCTGGGATTACAGGCATGAGCCACTGCACCCAACGGCAATTTCTTAAAATAAGACAACTGTGAAGCTGGCTGCATTGATGGACTCTTCCTCTCAAGAAAGATTTCTCTGTTGCATGCATTGCTGTTTGTTTTGGTCAGTGTGTGTGTGCGGGGGCGGGGGGCTTAGAAAAAAATGTCTTATATAATACCAAGAACTATTATTCAAACTGATACGGAGCCATTTCCATTCTTAAGCTTTATTTTGACATATTTATCTTCATTTTTATAGGATTTGAGCAAAGCTTTGAAATTAAATTACTCTGTTTAAATTCAGCCTAGAAATCAAGGATAAATATTTATTCTATCAAAGTAGAGTTTGAATAGTCTTCTCCATGTCTCCTCAGCCTCTTCCAACTTTTTCCTTCATTTCTCTCTGCTTATAGTTTTTGCACTTCCCCTGCATCCATCTTTCTTCTACGTGAACCCACCTTTCATTTCCCTGTCTGCCTCTCCTGGATTTTTCCTTCACGCTGTCTCTCTTATGTACAAATTGCTACCACACTGTTGGTCTGTCTCCAGATTGTTTCTGTCACTGTTTTTCTTCTGTTTGCCCTTCCCTGTCTTAAAATTCTGCTACCTTTTCTCAACTCTTGTCACTTTTAACTGACATGTTTATTCAATATTTATTCAAAATCTTTTTTTGTCTTTTTTTTTTTTTTTTTTTTTGAGATGAAGTCTCACTCTGTTGCCCAAGCTGGAGTGCAGATCTCGGCTTACTGTTACCTCCACCTCCTGGGTTCAAGAGATCCTCCTGCCTCAGCCTCCCAAGTAGCTGGGACTACAGCACGCACCACCAAGCCCGGCTAATTTTTTTTGTATTTTTAGTAGAGATGGGGTTTCAATATGTTGGCCAGGCTGGTCTTGAACTCCTGACTGATGATCCACCCTCCTCAGCCTCCCAAAGTGCTGGGATTACAGGCGTGAACCACTTGGTCCAGCCTTTTCTCATCATTTCTTAAGCTCTTATTACATGTGGGCCTTTTACCTTACCTCTTAGCTCCATTAGTGTTTTGCTTTCTATGCCTGAGAACACACACATTTCCTGTGGGAAGAAGGGGTAGAAAATTCACACAGCAAGCAACCAGGGGTGGAAGGGCAAGCTGTGGAGACATACTGCTCAGCAGAGCCCTGCACACCTTGCAGGCAAGGGCATTCCATCCAACTTTACACTGACATCTTGCTAAGGCAACCAACAGCCTTGGTTTGCCCAGGACTGTACTAGTTTGTCACTGAAGGTCTTGTGTTCTGGGAAATGTCTCAGTTTCAGGTAAATCAGGACAGCTGATCACCCAACATCTTACTAACTTTCTTTACATCTTTTTGCACAGCCCTTTCATCAAACTATGCTCACCCCAACATTCAGCCTTAGATTTTTCTTCTTTCTATAGTAACTGCCTGGTGGGACCATTTTTGTTAGCAAGTCTCCCTTGCACCTTGCCCAGGTGAGTGCAGTACTATCTCTTGATTGACACATTTTTGTTGTTGTTGTTGTTCCCTGGCTTTAGCCTACCCTGTACTTACCTTTCTCTATCTGGGTTAGTACGTATCAGGCAGACTCAGTTATGGGAACCTGTGTGGCCCCATTGAAAGGATGATCTTAATGCTGAGAGGTATCTTTCTTTGTACATAGAAATCACCCCTGGTATGTCATCTGGTTTAGGGAGTAGTGCCAGAGATACCTGGCCTTACCTCATGCTTCATCTCCTTTTACCTACTGTGATCTCTCTTTCTGCCCGCCATAGCAAGCCCAGGGCTCACTGAGCCTCCCCATGGCATTTGGCCTATGGCTGTATTTCCTAGTGTCTAATCTGGTTTCACCATGCAACTTGGTATCTACCTAAATGACTCCAACTTGAACTTGACCTGCACACCAGGCCACATGTGGCACAGAAGATGCTAGGGGCAGGAGGCAAGGCAATTTCTGCCCCTGCTATCAAGTCTTCCCTAAGCTGTCTCCTTGAACTTGTGTTTCTCTGCATGTTGGTGCATTTAACTCTCCCAGTGGATCTGTTTTCATTTCTCAGAACCCTTGTTCTCTCCTGCCTAGTGCTTCTGTTTCTTGGTGTTTTAGCCAGGGATGATTTGGTAATAGGAAGAAGGAAGCCACTCAAACTAACTTATAAAAATATTGATAGCAGGCAATAAAATAATAGATAGTATGAACTTCATCCCAATTTAAAACTTGTATGCATTGGAAGACGCTATCAAAAGAGTGAAAAGACAACACACAGAATGGGAGGAAGTATTTACAACTCATATGTTGATAAAGGATTATTACCCGGAATGTATAAAGAATTCCTACAGATCAACAACAAAAAACAGTATCTGTTCATATTTTCTGCCCATTTCCTAGTTGGATTTTTTGGTTTTCTTAATACTGAAGTCTTGAGAATCTTTATATATCCTAGCTACAAATCCTTTACTAGATAAGTGATTTGGAAATATTTGCTTACTTTCTTTAGCTTATAGATTTATTCTCTTCAGGGGATATTTTGCAGAGCAAATGTTTTTAATTTTCATGAGCTCCAAATTATCTGTTTTTGACATCAAATTTGAGAAAACCTTGCCTACCCTAGATTCTGAAGATTTTTAATTTTTTTCTAAAACTTTTATAGTTTATCTTTTCCCTTTAAGGCTATAAATCCATATAAATCCATTATAAATCCATAATTAAGATTTAATTTTATTTGGGGTGATTGCTAATGTTATTGTGGTTTCTGCATATTCACTCTTAGTATACAGAAATGTGATAGATATTTGTGTGATGACCTTGTAAACTAGGACTTTGCTGAACTTACTTATTAGTTATAAGAGTTTCCTTGTAGAATCCTTGGGATTTCCATATAGACAATCAAGTCATTTGCAAATAGGAGCAGTTTTATTTCTTTCTGATCAGTGTGCCTATTTTTTTTTAATCTTATTAAAGTGGCTAGAACTTTCAGTACAAGAGTGGTGATTGCTGAGATTTTTCCTCCTGTTTCCAATTTGAAGGAGGAGAGAAGTATTAAATGTGATGTTACCTATAGTCTTGAGCTTTGTTTTTATTTTTGCAAGTGTTCTTTATCAAATTGAGAAAATTTTTCTTTGTTCCCAACTTGCTGAGAGTTTTTATCATGAATGGATGTGGGGTTTTGTCAATTGCATTTTACATAAATTATCAAAAGCATATTACATCAATTGATAATAGCATATGGTCTTTTCCCTTTAGCTTAATGACATGGTACATTACAGTGATTGATTTTTAAATGCCAAAGCAGTCAAACATCCATGGAATAAATCCAACTTCATAATTCAGTTGATAATACTTTTGAGGATTTTTGCATATAAACTCATGGGAGGTATTGGTCTATAGTTTTCTTTTTAAAAATATTGTCTTATACTGGTTAGTCAAGGTAACACTGGCCTTAAAAAATGAGGCAGAAGATGCTCCTCACTATGTTATTTTCTGAAATAGATTGCATAAAATTGGTGTTATTTTTCTTCAAATGACTTTATAATTCCTTGGTGCAACTATATCAGCCTGGAGAATTATTCTTCCAGACACTTCAAATTGCAAATTCAATGCTTTTAATGGTTATAGGGATACTCAGAGCATCTATTTTATCTAGCATGAGTTTTTGTAGTTTGTGGAACTTTTTTGGAAGATTTCCATTTCTTCCAAGTTTTTGAATGTATGAGTAATTGTTCATACCATCCCCCATAACATCTTTTTAACAACTGAAGAATCTGTAGTAATACCCCCTGTTTTATTTCTATTATTATTTATTTGAGTATTCTCTTTTTATTTTTGCCAGTTTTGCTATAGGTTTACTAATGTTATTGGGTTTTTTTTTCCCCCAATGAACTAGCTGATGGTTTCACGTATTTTCTTTATTTTTTCTGTTTTCAATTTCATTGATTTCTGGCCTATATTTATTATTTCCTTCTTTCTGCTTACTTTCCATTTATTTTGATCTTGTTTTCCTAGTTATTGAAGTGGGAATATAGGTTATTTATCTGAGATATTGTCTCATTTTTAATGTAAATATTTAGCAGTATAAATTTCTCAGTAGTGCTGTAACTACATTCCATGTATTTTGATATGGTGTGTTTTTGCTTTTAGTCAACTGTATGTCTTTTAAAATTTTCTTTGAGATTTTCTATTTAACTCATGGATTATTCAGAGTGTACTTTAATTTGCACTTGGATATGAATTTTTCTGATTTTTCCCATTATTGACTTCTAGTTTGAATTCATTGTGGCTAGAGAATACACACACTCACCCAGTATTTTGGCTCTTTTGCATTTGTGGAGATTTTTTAAACTAGGAAATATTTCTATTCAACACTAATAATGGAAGACAAAGCCAGTATCATTATACAAGAAAAATGACACTATTCACTGACAAATGACTGTTTACATAAGAAACCCTATAAATTTTACAAAAACACTCCTGGAAGTAATAAATGTAACAAGGTTGCAGGAATTATGGCCCATAAACAAAATACAATTATATTTTTATATGCTAGTAATATACAATTAAAAAATAAACTTTTGCTTCTTTTTAAAATTTTTAGTTTTAGATTTACATATAATAATTGTTTGAAACCGTAAGTTTCTATCTTTTGAAAAATTGGAAAAAATTTCCACCATCATTGTATCAAATACTCATTCTTCCACACTTTCTTTTCTTCTTCTAAGGCCTTGGTGGTACTATTTTTGAATGAATCTCTTGTTATTGTCCACAGGTCTCCAAAGGATTGTTCATTTTCTTTTGGTATATTTTCTCTCTTTCGTACAGTCTAGGTGAATTCTATTAATATGTTTTCAAGTTCATTGATTCCGTCCTCTGACATTTTCATTCCATGATTGAGTTTATCCAGTGGGCTTTTAAAACTTTCTCTTGCTATGTTTTTGAGTTCTATAATTTCAAGTTAGTTGTTTTTATACCATATGCTATTTTACTAAACTTTTCTAGTTTGTATTTTTATTTGTTTTAAGAGCATCTGTACTTGTTGATTGAAATATTTTTAGAACTGCTTTAAAATCCTTGTCAAATAGTTCTAATACCTGCTTCTTCTTCTTGTTGATGTCAGTTGATTGATTTTTCTCATTCAAGGTGATTCTTCTTATGATATAATTTTCAACTGTGCTCTGAAAATTGTATCTGTTAGGCCAGGAGACTTTGAGTCCCATCTATCTATCTATCTATCTATCTATCTATCTATCTATCTATCTATCTATCTATCTATCTAGAGATGGAGTCTTGCTCTGTTGCCCAGGTTGGAGTGTAATGGCATGATCTTGGCTCACTGCAACCTCTGCCTCCTGGGTTCAAGCAATTCTCCTGCCTCAGCCTCCCCAGTAGCCCACCACCATGCCCAGCTAATTTTTGTATTTTTAATAGAGATGGGGTTTCGCCATGTTGGTCAGGCTGGTCTCGAACTCCTGACCTCAGGTGATCTGCCCACCTCAGCTTCCCAAAGTGCTGAGATTACAGGCCTGAGCCACCGTACCGACTGGGTCCTATTTAAATATTAAATATTTTATTTTAGCATGCTGTCAACCGGTTCAGATTCAACATGTGGGTCTTAGCCTACCCTTATGGGTTCTGGTTCTAATAGCTATTTAACATTTAGAAACTTTGCAGTGTTATTTCCTATGCTTGATTCTTCCGATGCCCCTAAGGCTCCCAGTATAGTCTGCTGGTGATGCCTGTAGGGAAAAAGTGATTTTTCCAGGTGTGGCAGTCAGATGTCTCTTGATATGGGAGGAGTCTCACTTTAAGTGCCCTCCTCTCTTTCTCGGTGTCTGAGTGAGGGACGAGAATTTTGGACTCACAGGATCAGAGAGGCTTCCAAAGCCAGATCACTTGATGTGACCGGGTCTTGTTCTTTTCTGCCTGGCCATCCCTGCGTCTGCACTGAGGAGAAGAATTTGGCAAGTTTGTATAAATTAAGCATCCACCTAATCTATGATCCAGAGTTCTATTCCTCTGTATCTGCCAAACATAAAGATTTAGGGATGTGAATGCCCTTGAAATGACAAATGGATAAATAAACTATGACACATCCATATAATAGAATACTATTCAACAGTAAGAAGAAACAGATGATGCATGCATGTGACAATAAGGATGATTCTTCAATATATTCTGCTAAGTGAAAGAAGAAAGGTCCAAAGGCTATGCATCATGTAATCCAATTTATGTAACGCTGGAAAAGGCAAAACTGTCAGAAGGAAAGCAGATCAGTGATTATCTTGGATTGGACGAGGTTTTATGTACAGGAGCAGCGAACGGGAAATTTGAGGATGATGGAACAGTATTATATAAAACTTTGGTGGCGACACAGTTTTACAGGCTCTTTTCATTTGTCAAAGAACAATTTGCCATAAAAAGTGAATTTTATTGACATAAATTTTAAAAAATCAACCAGGATGTGGGGAAAAGATTGAATCCCCAGACTGTGATGATGAGTTAAACCATATTACAAATGAATTATATAAGCACAGTGAGGGCATGAGGAAGAAAAGAGCTGACCTAAGTCATTTCAAAAAGCAGTATTTTAAATGGTTACTGTAAGACTAAAGAAAAAAAGAACATAAACAAAGACTACTTTTGTTGGTATATTTGTTTCCCAGAGGGGTTGGATTAAGAATTCTGGGCTGGGCACTGTGGCTCATGTCTGAGGTGGGAGGATCACTTGAGGCCAGGAGTTCTAGACCAGCTTGGTCAACCTAGCACGACCTCAACCCTACAAAAAATAATAATAATAATTAACAGGGTGTGGTGGCAGTGCCTGTAGTCCCAGCTACTTGGAAGGCTGAGGCTGAAGGATCACTTGAGCTCAGGAGTTCTAAGCTGCAGGGAGCTATGACTGAGCTACTGCACTCCAACCTGGGTGACCGAGCAAGATCCTGTCTGTAAAAAATAAATAAATAAAAAGAATTCTGAAACCACTTTATTTGTATAGTAGTGTTGAGTAAATAAGTAAATATATTTGAGACAATGGAACCAGGTTTTACACCATGAGAGAAAGAAGTTACAATAAGGAAAGGGGCAAGTCTAAAATGGATTATGTGATGCTGCGTTGAATTTTGAGAATCAATATGAACTCATGAGTGTGTGTGTATGTGTGTGTGTGAATATATGAAAGTAGATGCAGAAGTAAATGTAGATGTGTGTATACATGAGTTAGCATATATATCTCCGAGTGCTATCCACTGATAGGAACTAGATGCTCTGACACCCCTGTGGCAATGAGCATGCCTTCTGTTCAGCTCATGGTTTCTAATTACCATTCTCCAACAAAAGGAGAACATGGTTCTGTGCAGGTGTGGTTGATACCAGGTCTGTGTCAGGGAAGATTCACAAAGATTCTGTAACATCTTGTAGTGCTAGTAGGAAGGGAGTGCTAAAATAAAACAAAACAAATTAATCAGCAAAGCAAAAGCAAAATGGTTTGAGGGAGTGTCAAAAGAGCACAGGAGTAAACCTAAAAGGGCTCTAAATGCCTAAAGAGCAATGACCTTGCAGCCATAAAAAAGAGTGAGATCATGCCCTTTGCAGGGACATGGATGAAGCTAGAAATCATCATTCTTAGCAAACTAACACAGGAACAGAAAACCAAACACCACATGTTCTCACTCAAAAGTGGGAGTTGAACAATGAGAACACAGGGACACAGGGAGGGGAACATCACACACCGGGGCCTGTCAGGGGGTGGGGACAAGGGGAGAGAGAGCATTAGGACAAATACCTAATGCATGAGGGGCTAAAACCTGGATGATGGGTTGATGGTTCAGCAAACCACCATGGCACATATATACCTATGTAACAAACCTGCACATTCTGCACATGAATCCTCAAACTTAAAAGTAAAATTTAAAAAATAAATAACTAAATAAGAGCAATGACCAAAGAGTTCCCCATGAACAACTTGGACTAAAATGTAATGATAGTGTTGGAATATACGCCAAAGAGTAAAATAAATGCCCAGGAATCCATCTAATATAAATGGATAACTGAATACATAAATTAATAAAGAGATCATTTTCCCTTTACATAAAAATTCCAATCAGTAAATGTAGAAGAAATTGGGGATATTCTAAAAACACCATTAGAACACTACAGGTATAATTGCCATAGGCAAGATTCACTGGTGAATTTTAAGTAGTGGGCACATTGTAAGTAGAAAGTATTTACATTTCTAAGTATTTGTTCAGAGCCCAACTGACTTGGGAAAAGGAAATGCCCAACTCCACCCCTCCCATATCCTTCCCATCTCATAAGGGAAAAGAGAGAGTTTACACTGGTGCACACTGACAGACGCCTCCTGTGCCATGCACTCAAGGTTAACATCACCAGTAATAAATGATCACTATCATGTAACCCTTCCCTGTGTGTCAAGGGCACATCAGTAGGTAGTATCTTTCCCAATAATGAATAAACTCAATCTAACTATGATAAAACATCAGAAAAATCCAAATTGAGGTGCATTCTACAAAATGCCTGTCCAGTACTTTAAAAAAATCAAAGTTCTAAAAGACAAGAAAAAAAAAGACATTATCACAAATTGGGGAAGACTAAGAAGGCATGGCACTAAATGCAATGTGAAATCCTGGATATACCTGGAACTGATAAAAAGGCAGTAGTGGAAAAATTTGTCAAATCCAATTAAGTCTGTACTTTGGTTTCTAGTTTTGTACCAGTGTTAATTTCTTAGTTTTGATAAAATATTCTATGGTTATATAAGATGTTAACATACAAGAAGCTGGGTGGCAGGTATACAGTAACTTTGTACTATTTCTGCAACTATTCTCTAAGCCTAAAATTATCTCAGAAATACTATTAATTCGTCTTGTGTAGATGATAGGGAAACAACCAATTATCTGGAAACCTAGGTAAATAAAAGTTAAAAAGAATCAAGTTTTTATTCTGCATTTCCTGTATCAGCTATAACCCTGGGTAAACACATAGTAGGTGAGGGGACTTGTTCCTTATAAAAGTATTCTAATAAGTGAAAACAAGACTTCTAGTTTCAAGCTGCCTGGCATATAAGGAACTTGGAAGTTTTCACTCCCATCCTCACAAGAAAAAAGCTGAACAAACTGAAAAATCAACAACTCTTCTTATCTATCAGAGAACTGAGGTCACAGGGCAAACCACTGCCCCCAAATTGCAGAGACAGACAGGCAGATAAGGAGAACCACAGCTTATCAGAGTAGAAAACCAGGAGCAGAAACTTGCTGGAGCCAGTACCAAGGTAGAGAAACGTATACTGTGATTTAAAAATTGTTGGAGGCTCAATGTGGACAAGCTTGAGAGTCAAACATGTCAGGAGGGCCCAGTCTTAGGGTGGCTGGGGGCAGGCCCATTTTGTGAGTTTTACCTCCAAGATACCTACCAGGCTGTCATAGTGAGAATTAAAGAAAAATTCTGTTGTGCTTTTAGCATGGAGAGAGGAAACCAGCCTTTTTTGAAACATAACCACAGCATTCTGTTCTTCTCAACACAGCCTCAATGAAAACGATTTTATCAGAGCCTAAGTGGCTTGGGAAAAACAAAATATCCAACCTTACCCCTTCCCCATCCTTCCCATCTCATATGGGGAGGGGGCACAAGAAATAACCGAAACGCTTGTGAAGATCACAGTCCAAGAGCACAGGATGATAGAAGGCTTCCCTCCCTCCACACCTTCCCACCCCACCTTTAGGGCTCCTGTGTGATAATAGGGGATTACAATGGAAAGAACGGTACAGCTCAGGCCTTATTTAAGAAGTCTCTAGGGAACCCAAAGACAACAGGAAAGACAAAAACAAGGAAACTAGAGGAAATTATAGCCTCTAACACCAAAAACAAATGGAAAACACAGCTAACTCCTAGCTAGACAAATATAAAACCTTACATTAAAGGCCTACTTACCTCAGTTCTTTTCATCTAGTACATCATGCCTAGCTTTCAACAAATTACAAGACATAGTAAAGGACTTCTAGAGTGACAGAGCAAGCATGAGAACCTAACTCAGTTATAGCAGAGATTTTGGAATTTTCAGACTGAGAATTTACAACTGTGATTAGTATGCCATGGCTCTAATGGAAAAAGTGGACACAATGTCAGAACAGATTGCTAATATAAGCAAAGAGATAGAAACTTCAAGAAAGAATTAAAAGAAAATGCAAGAATATGTATCCAAAGCAAATAAAATTAGTATGCTGAAGAGATATCTGCACTCTCCTGTTCCTCTCAGTATTCACAATACATGGAATCAACCTAAGTGTTCATCAATGGATGAATGAATAAAGAAAAGGTGGTATATGTACAAACAGAACACTGTTTGGCCTGATAAATAAATCCTGTCATTTGTGACAACATGAATAAAGCTAGGTGATATTATACAAAGTGAAATAAGATACAGAAAAACAAATACTGCATGATCTCACTAATACATGAAATCTAAAAAGTTGAATTCATAGAAGCAGAGATTAGAATAGTGGTTATCAGAGGCTGGCATGTGGGTAGAACTGAGAAAATATTGGTCAAAGGCATAAAATTTCAGTTAGATGGGAGGAATAAGTTTAAGAGATCACTTGTACATTATTGTGACTACAGTTAGTATATCATATGCTTGAAAATTGCTGAGAGTAGATTTTAAGTGTGCTAATCATAAAAATATATGAGGTAATGTATATTAGCTTGATTTTTAGCCATTTCACAACATCTACATATATCAAAGCATTGTATAAATGATAAATATATACAATTTTTGTTCATCAATTATAGATCAATTTTGTTCATCAAACATAGATAAAAAAGTAAATGCAAGAAATAAAATCATTATAACAGAAATACAGAACGCTTTTGATGGACTCATCAGTAGACTAAGCACAGCCAAGGAAAGAATCAATGAGTTTTAAGAAATATAATAGCAACTTTCAAGACTGAAATGCATAGAGAAAAAGCAATTAAAACAATGGAACAAATTGTCCAAGAACCATGGGACAATTGCAAAAGATGTAACATATACATAATTGTAATATGAGAAGGAGAAACAAGAGAGATGAGAACAGAGAAAATTTTTGAGATAATAATGGCTGAGAATTCCCCCAAATTAATGTCAGACACCAAGCCACAAATCGGGAAGCTCAGGGAACGCCAAGTAGAATACATGCCAAGAAATCTACATGTAAGCATATCATACCCAAACTGAAGAAATTAAAAGACAAGGGGGAAGTATTGAAATAAGTCAGAGGGTAAAAACCACCTTATCTATTGGGAAGCAAGGATAAAAATTATATCTGACTTTAGAAACCATTCAAGCAAGAAAACAGTGGAGTGAAATATTTAAGGTGTTTATAGGAATAACGAAAAAGCGTAGGATTCTATACTCAGAGTAATTATCTTTCAAAAGTTACAGAGAAATAAATAACTTTTATAGCCAAACAAAAATGAGGGAGTTTGCCTAGCAGGAAATGTTTAAAAAGTTCTTCAGAGAGAAGGAAAATTATATAGGTTAAAAACTTTAATCTAAATAAAGAAAAGAAGATTATTAGGGAAAGAATAAATAAAGGTGAAATAAAGTCTTTCATTTTTCTTTTTCTTAATGGATCTAACAGATAATACTTTGTTCAAAGTAATAATAGTAAACAGTGAATTGTGTGGATATAGCACAGACATAAGTAAAATGAATGACAGCAATTTTATAATGAGTGGGAAGGAGAAACTGTAAACACTCTATTTTAAAACCTTTAAAATGATTTAGTATATTTGGAGATGAACTTGGATTAGTTGTAAATGTATATTGCAAACTCTAGGGCAATCACTGAAAAACATTTTAAAAGAATAAAAATTGAGTCAGACAAAATGCTCAACTAAAACCAAATGAGGCAGAAAAAGAATGGGAGACAAAAAAAAAAAAAAAAAAAAAAAAAAAAAACAAAGATATTTAATAAAAAACAGTAAGAAACTTGTTAGATATTAATCCCATTATATCAATAATCCCTTTCAATGTCAATGATCTAAATACATCAATTAAAATAGAGTGTCCGAGTGAATAAGAAAATAAGATCCAACTATATGTTGTCTACCAGAAACCCATTTTAACTATAAAAACACAGATAGATAAAAGTAATACAGTAGGGAAACGTATGCATGCTAACGCTAATTAAAAGAAAACTGTGGTAGCTCTATTAATTTCCGAAGGAACAGACTTCAGAGCAAGAAACATAACCAGGGATAAAAATGTACATCACATCATGATAAAGGGGTTACATCACCCAAACATCTCAATCCTTAGTGTATGTGCACCTAAAAAGTGTCAAAATACATGAGGCAAAATATGATTAAATTTTGAGGACAAGTTGATGAGTCTATTCTTATAGGTGGAGACTTAAATATCCTTCTATCAGTAATTGACAGGTCCAGCAGGGAGGAAACCCATAAGAACATAGTTGAACTGAACAACACCATCAATCAGCTGGATCTAACTGACATTTATAGAATACTTCATTCAGCAACAGCGGAATAACACAGTCTCTTCAATGTCACGTGCTTACATTCATGAAAGGGCACATTCTGGACGATAAAACATATCTTGACAAATTTAAAAGAGTAAATGAAAACAAAGTGATACAATAACTATATTAGCTTTTCACAGCACTCAATTAATTAGTGGATAGAGGCACTAGGTGTCATTAGTTGGTGACGTTGAAACAGTGAAAACCAGCCATAAGGTGAAAGGCCACAACACAAACAGCGACCTTTCAAAAGGACTGACCTTGAGTTTGAGCCTCTGGATCCCACTGTTAGTTGGTAGAAAATAGGGCAGGGATACATGCTGAGCTACATAACGAGTTTGAAATCCACGCAGTAGAAGACTCTACAGGTAAAAGAGCCCAGACTCAACAAATTGTACATTAAAAAAAAAGGATGGAGGAGTAATCTCAAGATTGATGGAAAGATAATTATATACCATAGAAAGCTGGCAAAATAGACATAGCTATACTATAGGGACTACTATACTCACTTGGATGGTAAGATTATGAAGAAAGGCAAGGAAGTGTGTTACAAAAATCAGTATAATATAGTTACATTTACAGGAGGCAATGTAATTTGGATGGGGCATGATGGAGGGCTGTTGGGGTTGTTGCAAAGTTCTGTTTCTTGACCTGGGTAGTTGTGACAAAGACATTTGCCTTATAATCATAATTAACTAATCTCTACATTTGTTTTGGTCTGGTTTTCTGTTTCATCTTAAAATAAAAAGATAAATAATAAATAAATGAATGCATACATAAATCCAAGGAAAAAAGTTAATGGGGCATGTGTTCTGGAAATTGAGGGAAGAAAATACATATGTAGCGAGGAACAGAATCTCCTGTCTCTGTGTTTTTCTGCACAAATCGCAACCCACCCGGTGGCCATCAGCAAGGATAGTCCCTCCCAATAAGTTTCTCTAGCTTCCAGCTTGCTTGACTGTCTAGTTCCAAGACCAACCACAACTGTCATCCCCGAACAGATGACAAGAGTGGGTATCTGATTGGGGTTATCCAGCCAGTGAAGTGCTTCTCCCTGGATTAGGTGTTCAATAGTGCAGCAAAGAATGGAGGCCAGGTACAGGTGGGGTTTGTCCACTTCCGGGTGTTCATAGGAGAGTAGGGAGGGAGCAATGGTCAGATCCTGCATGTTCTGTCTCTTGTTGAGTGTGTTTTTGGGTCTTTGTGCCTTGTGATGTTCTGAATTCTCTCTCTATAATGCTGAATTAATTTTTTCTCCATTTTTAGCATCTTATTATTTGCCTATAATAATTGCCAAGTCATTCAATCTTAAAACCATCAAATTATTACATCTGAAGATTTCTGAGTCAATTTGAGAAGCATCATTATCTTTTCCTTATTCTGTGCTCACTGCACAAATGCTTGGCTATACCAATTTATTACCTAAGCAGTATTCATTATCTTTAAAAAGGACAAACAAAAATTAATCTCAATTTGAAATTTCCACTGTTCTGATAGATGCTATTTCTTCAATGAGCTGGAATTGTAGAATTGAATCCTCTGAGGAAGCCTCAGGTACATGAGTCTCGCAGCTCCAGATACAACCCTCTTCATTCACGGCCAAACAAGTTAAGACTGGCTCTAGGCATGAACATCGTTTGCACAGTTGCTAGAGGTTCACATTTACGTTTTCTGTGTATTGATCACCAAAATTGCAAATTAGTGCCATAATATCAGAGAATCACTAAGTCATGGGTTTTGAATATCTACAGAATCATGGAATCTGAGATCTGCTGAGTCATGATATTTGAAAACTACGTTTGCACACAAGCCTCAATTTGCATTTTCAGGATATTAAAATCAAAACTGCAGAATCCCATAGTCATTCTCTTTGAAAACTTCAGCTTTGATTCAAACATTCTGTGGCTGCCAATTCATAAATTCTGAGAAATTAAGAGTCAGATTGAGATTGTACAATAGCAGACACATATTCCATTACTAAAGGAAGTCCCTGGAGGGACTAAGATATTCAAAGTGGTGAGAAAGAAATACTAATAATTTGTTCTATGTTAGCTACATATCACTACTTCATATAGGTCCTCCACTGTATGTGGTATTATCCCCATGTTAGAACCGAAGAAACCAAAGCTGAGGATGATTTGATATCAAGTAAGTTCATAGGTGCCAGAGCTAGGACTTCAACTGCACATCTATCAGAAAACTTGATTGACAGTCATGAAAGCATGGAGAGAGTGAGAGGATCATGGAAAAGTCAGCCTCTGTCTGGCCAGGGTCCCATCCCAGCTGCCTGCAGAGTCTTCTAATCACCTGTACCCATCCTCCATTCAGGCAGAATAACAAGATCAGACCTTCAGCTAGCTCACAGTGTTTGCAAATGATTTTTGTTGATTTATCTGATGACCAAAGTACCCACACATCCTTATGATTCCCCTTCCCCTGCTTGAATTCTGGGGCTATTCTGGGAAAGGGTCTAGGAGTGAATCCCAAATTTGTGGGTATGCAAGTTACAATCATCTGCTGATATTCAAAAACTCCCCAAAACCTGGCCACATCCAGACAAGTTAAAGCACAATCTCTGGGGAATGGAACTCCAACATGGGCATCTTTTTAAGCTCTTCAGATGATTGCAATGGGAAGAAAAGTTTGAGAACAATGGGCTTATCCTGTTATTCCTGAAAAACAGTGATGTCATATGTGAATCACATAAGGCAGGGTTTTAAAAAGCACTGAATCCCAGGCCCAGAACAATGGGATTAGAATCTCTAGGAGGAGGCTGGGCATGGGTGATTATCAAAAGCTCCTCATGCTGATTGGTGAAATTTCTGGAAGGTCAAGGCAGAAGCTCCTTGAATGGTTTAATCCTTTCCATATGGAACTTTGCAAACTAGGTTTCAGGGCTTTCCTCCCTGTTAGTCAAAAAATTATCTGCTTTTGCTTAACTGGTGAGGGTTGGGTTTCTGTCACTTGCAAGTTCTAGAATTGACCAAGCATCCTGATTTGCCCAGTACTTTCCTGGTTTTAGCTCTGAAAATCCCATGTACCAGGAAACCCTTCAGTCCCAGACAAACCCGGATGGTTTGTCACTCTACCTGTAATCAAAGTATTATGGTTATTTTCCTACTAGATTTATTGAGATGTCCTCTCTTTATCCTTCTAACCAGTCCTCATAAAACAACCACTACCATGATTAAATTAACTACCTGGAACCCTGAGTAAACACCCCACATACATCCTGAGATGTCATCTCACCCATCACAGGCCCCCATTCTCCCTACACAACTTGTTCTTCACTCCTGATCCTTACACAACACAATCCCTGAACCCTAATTCACTGACATTCCTAAGTCAGAACCATGCTCTCAACTTTACCTCCACAAGTCATGTGAGGGGTACATGGCTACCCCACCACATGTGGCTCATAGCCATTGAAAACTGAAGCACGAAGCCCTCCCTCTAGCTATATGTTCTTTTTTCATTATTATTTCTTTTTATTTATTTATTTATTTTTGAGACAGAGTCTCGCTCTGTGGCCCAGGCTGGAGTGCAGTGGCATGACCTCAGCTCACTGCAAGCTTCGCCTACCGGGTTCGCAGCATTCTCCTGCCTCAGCCTCCCTAGTAGCTGGGACTACAGGCACCCACCACCACGCCCGGCTAAATTTTTGTATTTTTAGCAGAGACGGGTTTTCATCATGTTAGCCAGGATGGTCTCGATCTCCTGACCTCGTGATCCACCCCCCTCGGCCTCCCGAAGTGCTGGGATTGCAGGTGTGAGACACTGCACCCGGCCTAGCTATATGTTCTTATGCTTGACTGAGTCTTCTTGATCAAAGTTGGAGCCCACCTTCTAGAAAGTTAAGAAATCAAAGCTGTGATTCTTTGGGGCTTGTTTGCTTCAAGGAACAGATTTTCTCACCCACCTCACATAAGTGGGAATATATTTTAAGGATTCATTTAAGAAAATGGAAAACAGGAATCTTAACCATGGGGTGGGTCTTCACAAGAACTCAGAGAAAACTGAACAACCAAGCTTCACATCCAGGTCAGGAAGCCCAGGCCGGCCACCAGGGAGACTTGAGTGGAATGGCATCCTGAGTGTCAATGCTGTGGACTGACATCCTCAGCAGTGGGAGTCCCAGGACCTCCACTCCAGGGTTCTGCCAGCAGATCACTCAGCTCTGTGCTGTCTGTCCACTCCTCCCTGTGTGGAACCACCTCCCGTTTGCCTACCAAGGAGCTCATTGCTACCAAACTTCTCACTTCCAATTCCAGACAGGTGGAACCTACCTTGCTCGACTGATATCCCTAACCCTGCTAGGGAAAATCTTTCCATTCTAGACCACACCTTAGACCCCTGACTGTTAGTGTGGTTATCTTCAGCCCATCACCAGACTCTAGTCCATCAGCTATAAACTGGGAGTGGGGATCATGACATGAGTACCTAAGGCTGTCCTCTTAAAAAGGACTATATGGGTGCAACCATGTGGAACCCTGTAATGGGCATGCCTAATAAGATGACAAAATCTTAGCACTGAATGAATCCATATGGATAACAGAATGCAACTCTAGTCTTTTAGGGATGAATGTAAGGTGCTCTATATTGAAACGAGTCACAAATATTTGAGCTTGGACCTCAGCTTCTTTTTACCAGTAGACCTTGAGCAATTTACATCACCTCTCTTGATCCCATCTGTAAAATTTCAGATGAGAATGCTTGCCTATTGTGTTTGTCATGAAGATTAATTTATATAGTCTCCATAAGCACCTGGCATACAATAGGGCCTTCATAACTACTAGTTTCCAGTGTGGACTTAGGCACTTCATTCTTCCGTCTCTTTGTCCTCAGCCATCATGACACATCATGACACAGCACAACGAGGGCTCTTCAATCAACTATCAGTTCTAGTTTGGATGGAACACAAGCTGGTTGGATGTGGGCACCCAGCAGCCCTCTATCAATCTCCAGCCTCTTATGTAATCCGAGCACATGATTTGAGATCTTCTACCTTTACCCCAGATCATCAATCTCAGGGCTAATGGAATATAGAAAAACGCTTTTCCCTGGAAGATCACTAAAAGGTCACAGTCTTGTTTCCCCGATAGATTTTCTGTCATATTATATAGTAATGTTCCATTGGGTGGCAAGATTACTGTCATCCTGAGAATAATGGTCATCCCTATAGCTGTATTATCCTACTCTCCAACTGGGCTGTGAATTTCTCCACAGATGACTTTTTAGTCACTAGCCTCCAATTTGTAGCTTGTTTTGTTTTCTAAAATTACAGATGGGCTGGGCACAGTGGCTCATGCCTGTAATCCCAGCACTTTGGGAGGGTGAAAAGGGTGGATCACCTGAGGTCAGGAGTTCGAGACCAGCCTGGCCAACATGGTAAAACCCCGTATCTACTAAAAAATTACAAAAATTAGCCAGGTGTGGTGGAGCACACTTGTAATCCCAGCTACTTGGGAGGCTGAGACAGGAGAATCGCTTGAACCCAGGAGGCAGAGGTTGCAGTGAGCCAAGATTGCACCACTGCACTCCAGCCTGGGTGACAGAGCAAGACTCTGTCTCAAAAAAAAAAAAAAAAAAAAAAATCACAGATGAAAAAAGTTAACTATATTTCCCAGTTTTTGGCACACTTAACATCAGGTCTGTACAAAGTTCCCTTTTTTCTTTCTTCCCTCCTTTCCCTCCTTTCCCTCCCTCCCTCCCTCCCTTCCTTCCTTCCTTCACAGTCTTCCTTCCTTCCTTCCTCCCTCTCTCCCCTTCTCCTATTTCTCTTTCTTTTCTTTCCCTCCTTCCTTCCTTCATTTCCTTCCTTCTTTCCTTTCTGTTAGTTATTTAATCCATCAATCCTTTTCCCACTCCACTCCCTACCCTGACCTTCGCAAGGTACACACATTCTATCTAAAGAGAATCTTTTCAAACCATTTTTATACATCCACTTAAATGTATGTATGATATAGAGTAGTTGTGTGTTTATGTGATTAATGCAAATAATGCTTTTAGCCACAAATACGTGGATATCTATAAATCTAATTCTTTGTGTGGACCGCTGTTGAGATCTAAACAGTGCAACACACATCCTTATCCATTTCTGTAAGGAAGGCTTTCAGGTTAGCCCCAGCTCTTTGCTCTCATAACCAAGGCTGAATGCATCACTTTGTAGTGGTCTCTCTGTGCTTACCACTGAGATTTCTTTGTGGGATACACCCTGGAGGAGAATTCCCAAGTTAGATGCCATACACATACTTAATTGTTAATGAGTGCCCTCCAGAATGGCTTCACTAGTTTTCAATTTCCAAAGTAAACAAAGGTTTCCATTTCTCCACATCCTCACTAGGATTTAACATGATCAAATTTTCTAATTTTGCCACTCTGATGTCAGTACGGCAGTATGATTGATGTTTAGAGTTGCATGTCTCAGATAATTAGTGAAGTTAAGCATCCATGCATTCATTTAGCAGGTATTCTGTCTGGTTTTCCACCTGAAGAGCTTCCTCATGTCCATGGTCCATTCTTTTTCTATTGGATGGTTGCCTTTTCCATACTGATTTGCAGAAGTACTCTGCGTGTTTTAGGCACTTAAAAGAATAGACCTCCATCTGTTATCTGTATGTTAACTTTACCTTGGCTACACAGAAATAAATTCTGAATGAGTGATGTCCATCAATCCTTCCTTTCAGTGTGTGTGATTCTTGGGTCTTGTTAAGGAGGATTTCTCCATCTCAGTTCACAGAGGTATTCTGTATCTTCACCTGTTAGCTTAGCAGATTTACTTTCTTTATAGAATTGTAACTTATTCAATACTATTTTTTTGTTCACATGTAAGGTAGGAATCCAGTTTCATTTCTCTCAGTGGGTACTCAGTCTGTTTATGCAATACCATTTATGCAGTAATAAACGAATTCTCGTGAATGGTAATGCAACCACCATCATACACTCTATCCCTGAATACATGCGTGGCTCTGCCTGCACTGCCCAGGCTATTCTATTGCTCCTGTTCTAGTAGCACATTGCTTTTTATTAAAACAGTTTTGTATGTGTTGCTTTAAGGTAGGATAACTGTCTAAACTTGTGCTTTATTTTCAGAATTTGTTTAGTAATTTATAAACTTCCATAGCCATTGTTTTAATTTTCCTTAAAGAAGATTATTACAAAAATGAAGCCTGGTTATTAAAAGGAAGATTATTATGTAGACTGCTGTCTGGCAAAGTTATGCCCCAAAATTAAAATGCAAATAAATGGAATATCAATGAAGGGAACTGACATAAATGTACTAGATTTTTTAATTATAAGAAACTTCTTTTAAACATGACAGATTAAGCGTATATTTAAAATTTCACTGAAATCAGAATAAAGAAAAAAATAAAGCATCAGTGGAAAAGGACAGAGCAAATCAAATGACATAAGAGATGTTACAAACTTTTAAAAGTGAGAAACTCCATTAGTTTACTTTCACACTCTTAAAAGTTTGTAACATCTCTTAATGTTACAAACTAAGTCCACAGAAAGCTAAGTGCCTATGGGGAGTGAGGCCAAGGAACAAACCAGGATGCTTTTAAAAAGCATGCAGAAAATAATTCTTGGAAATTAAAAAAATGTGATGGGAAAAACAAAATATTTGATTGAAGGGCCAGAAGATAAGAGTGGAATTGTTCTCTCAGAAAGAGTAAAACCACAAACCAAGTATAAGGGGAAATAATAGCTCTGGAAGGGCCAATATCCAAATAATTACAGTTCTGAAAAGCAAGGACAGATATAAAGGAAGAAAAATGACAATGAAATAATACTAGAAAGTTTCTCAGACTCTCAGGGCATGATCCAGATTGAAAGGTCCTACTGCACACCTGACACGGTGTAAGATGTGGAATCGCATGACACTAACCACTGTGGTATTTTGGAATATGAGGGGAAGGGGCAACCTTATGGATTTTAAAAAGACAAATAAAAAAACGTGACTCATGGAAATGACCTCAGACAATAAACAATGCCTTGACCTTCCTACTAAAGAAAAAATATTTCCAATCCAGACTTCTGTATAACAGTCAGTCAATCTCATATGGGGACACAGTGAAGATGCTTTCAGATAGGCCTCAAAGCGTGTGATTGCTGATTTTTGTGCACGCTTCCTTAGCAGTATTTGCTATACTACAATATGACAGTAATAGAAGAAACAGGTAAGTATGGGAACAAAAAAATTTCAGAAAACAACCAAAGAATCATCCTCAGGATGATGAAAAGAGAAAACTCTAGGATGACAACTGGACATTTTAGCCACAAGAGCACAAGTAAACCAGATTAAGAATTCCATTTGAAGAGTATCTGGGGAAAAAAATGGGATATTATTAAAGGCTTGGAAGTACTCTCCTCTTAGAGAGTGAAGTATTTATTTTATATACATTTGAAAAACAATTTGATTTAAACATTTTTGACAACAATTTTATGAACAGCTATAGAGGACTAAATGTAAAATTCTTAATGGATACAAAGATACAGTTAGATGAAATAAGTTCCAGTATTTGATAGTATAGTAGAAAATTATAGTTAACAATAATTTATTACATATTTCAAAATAACTGAAAGATTTATACTCCCAACATGCACAAAAAAAGATAAATGGTTGGGGTAATGGATGTCCCGATTGCCCTGATTTGATCATTACACATTGTATACAGGTATCAAAATGTCACATGTATCTCAAAATATATCCAACCATTATACGCCAAGTTAAAAAAACTAGATGAAGTAAAAAATTTTATGAAAAAACTTAAAATAACAAATTTGGTACCAAAAGAAAAAAAAAACGTTATAAAGGCCAATAACAAATAAAAATATTTAAATGGGGATCAAATTTTCTCCTTGCCCAGAAGCTGCCAACCCAGACCCTATTACATGGGTAAATTCTACCAAACTCTCAAAGAATGTGGAACCCATATTTTAAATAATCTGTTACGGAAAACAGAACTTGAAGATAAGCTTCCAAACTCATTTATTGAAGTCAGTTCATAACCTTGGTACCAAAACAGAGCAAGTAAATTACAAGCAAAGAAAATGACAGACCGATTTCACGGGCGAACATACACTCAGAAATCAGAAATGGAATAATGGAGTAGGCTAATTAAACCCAAGAGTGTATTTTTAAATTAATGAAACAAAATGATTATGAAGCGTTTATACCAGCAAAGCAAGAACACCATCAGAAATGATTCAACATCAGATTATTTTATTATCAGAAAAATCTACCAGTGTAAATTTTTTATGAGTGCAGATAAAGAAGAAACTCACATGGTTTTATTTTTCTCAATGCATTCTTACAATCAGCTTTACAGTTAAATGCTATTTGCATTGGAAACCCATAGAAAAAGAGACTCAACAGACAAGCTGTAAGAACCAAGAGAATCTGGAGACATTTCCAGATCCAAGACCAGCATATAAAAATGAATGGTATCCCTTGAAACCAGTAATAACTGTTAAGAAAATGTAATAGACAGTGAGATTCAATTTACAATAGAAACAAAATCTCTAAAACATTTAGAAAAATACAACAAAGAAATTCATGCAATCTGTACGGAAAAGAAAATCACACTATTAAAGAACTGTTCTTTCTTCATTAAACTTTAAAAATTTTGGCATAATTTTAGATTCATATGTAATTGTAAGAAATAATATGGAGATATGCTGTGTAACCTTTGCCTAGTTTCTCCCAATGGTAACATCTCAAAAGAGATTAACATTTGAGTCAGTGGACTGGGAAAGGTGGACCCACCTACCCTCAATCTGCAATGGGCACATTTTTGTTTTGCATTGGGTCTCACAAAATTACATGGCAAGCCCTATGTGACGGTTGATATTGAGTGTCAACTTGATTGGATTGACGGATGCAAAGTATTGATCCTGGGTGTGTCTGTGAGGGTGTTGCCAAAAGAGATTAACATTTGAGTCAGTGGACTGGGAAAGGTGGACCCACCTACCCTCAGTCTGCAGTGGGCACCATCTAATCAGCTGCCAGCACAGCTAGAATAAAGCAGGCAGAATTTGGAAGGACTTAGCTTTCTGAGTCTTCTGGCCTTCATCTTTCTCCTGTGCTGGATGCTTCCTGCCCTCCAACATTGGACTCCAAGTTCTTCAGCTTTTGGATTCTTGGACTTACACCAGTGATTTGCCTGGGACTCTCAGGCCTTCAGCCACAGACTGAAGGCTGCAGTGTCGGCTTCCCTACTTTTGAGGTTTGGGGACTAGGACTGGCTTCTTTGCTCCTCAGCTTGCAGACGGCCATTGTGGGGCTTCACCTTGTGATCATGTGAATCAATACTCCTTAATAAACTCCCCTTTATATATACATCTATCCTATTAATTTTGTCCCTCTAGGGAACCCTGACTAACACACTCTGCCAATGGCTACTTTCTGGACATCCCCAGAGGGCCAACTTTTGAAAGCAGTTGGAATTGGGAAGGATTTGCTCATTCTTAAAGCCAGAAGGTCTCAGTAAGGACAGCAGAGCAGACAAGGTCCTGAAAACACTCAGTAATAATAAGCAAACCTCCCTTCAGGACAAAGCCCCACAATGGGAGGAAACTGGAAGGTCAGAGTTCACACTGAACTGGATGGGGATAACAATAGAGAAAAGGGGAATTAAAGTCCAGTTATGACTGGGGAGGGGAATAGAGTCAGACTCCTAGAAAGCAAAATGCCATGTTTTCTAACACTTTCTCAAAACGACAGGTCACTTGTATCAGCAGTCACAATTCAATCAGAGAAGCAGCACCACTAGCGTGTCTGTGTGCATGTTTGTGTGTATGACTGTGTAACAGCAAATCTTAGGAGCTGGTTCACCAGCCTTTGAGAAGCTGTTATATTTGCCTCTGGAACTGCAGTCTGGAGTTCACAGCGAGGCAGTTAGCCAGGAAGGGAAGATGTCTGTACAGTGGGGAAGAGCAACAGCAAGCAGGAACTCACAAGCACATGTTGGAACCTTGTGAGGATGGGCTGACATCCGGGTCAGATTTGCTGCCCCTGACATTAGTGGAAGTGGTATCCTGCAGAAGCTCTGGCTCTGTGTCACGCAGCTAAACACACGCTTGGCCCAGAAGATGCAGAAGCTGAAGGAAGATCCAGGGGAGGATGAAGCCCAGCCACTGCTTCACACCAAGGAAGTGAGTCAGCAGATCAGTTCCAATACCTGTAAGCTCCAAAATGGCTGGCGTCCCATGTCTTCCTTCCAAAGCTCCCACAAAAACCTCTCTAGTCTAACCAAAAAAATACAGTGAAGGGAATTCTGAAAAACAGTTTGGCCTTGTCAAATAGGCACATTACAAAACTACCACAGTACTGGAGAGCTGTGATATAAGAAATGCTTCTAAATCATGTCCCCATTCTGAAAATTTAGAAGAACTACAATTTCATGTAAAGTTAGTAAAAGGGAAATAAATCAAAGGAATACAAACATTCTATGGAAAAAACTGTTAAATACTTGCCAGAAAGACATTTTGATGAAAGGATTAAAAGTGTGCCAACAGAGGGATACACTTC
>NW_012106820.1:1209976-1211903 GCF_000951045.1 Mandrillus leucophaeus
CACAACATACAGGTCCAAGAAGAAATCCTAAATAAAGGAATAAAACAAGTACTAAGAATGGCATTTTGTTGAAAAAAAATATTTTATAAACAAGAGATTTGAAACAATGAAATAATAAATTGCATACCTGGGAAAGTCAACTCAGAACAACCAACACCAAAACACACAGTTAAAAAGAAAGAGAAATATCTTTTCTCTTTCTTTTTAAATATTTAGGGGAGAAAAGGAAAAAAGTGATGTAAAACAAAGAGAAAATTAGCTTATCGTCAGACTTTCAAGAGAAGCATTTTGTGCCAGAATAAAAGGAATATTATAAAGAGATTCAAATTTTTTAAAAAATGAGTCAAGGATTTTATATCCTAACAAACTGACTTTCAAGTATAAAGGGAGCAAACTGTCATCAATATGGAATAACATAGAGAATATTTTCCATGGGCGCTTTCTTTGTAATGTACTGAGAAGGAGGTTTAGATAATGAACATTACTGGACAGATAGTGGCATAAAGACTGACTGAGCATTAAATATATATTTCCATGGAGAGCTAAGACGAAATCTGCAATATGAGGGAGAGTAGAGCATGTAATAGTTATATGCTTTGACAATGGGCGGACAGCAGAATGTTCTAAAAAGGGAAAGAGAAAATGGAAAAAGCATATGCAAAACAATTTTTAAATGCTTCTCTATAATCATGTTGGTGACAATGTTGCTATTGCTACTCTGCTTATGTTTTGTTTGAAATGTGAGACGAAGAAAATAAGCAATACACGTGTTATTTGAATCGCCAGGGCCCTTCAGAACCAGGACTTTTAGGAGCTGCAAGTGTGAAATAGAAAAGATTAAGTAAGCCCTCTGCAATCCTGAATTTGAACTCATAGGATATTTTTCATAGATAGATAGATAGATATCCTAAATCTGTCCACTGAAGAGGCCCAAAAATAACATTTGGAACTAAAAGGTACCAGAGCTTCTTAGAGAAATGGTTGAAATGGCTAATTCTAGATCTGGGGTGGGAAATACAGAAAATGAACAGAGGAGCTCAGAATATCATCGTACAATAGAGAGCAAGGGCACCAGCCAAGACCAGTAGGGTTGCGCTAAAGGAACTTGGGAGTCAACCTGCAGAACAGGCACTCATCAAACCACAGGACAACTTGAGGATCAGTAAGGATAATGACGGTAATCAAAACACACCAAACAGGTGACTCTGTGAGCTCATAATGATACACTGTATTAGTCCAGATACACCAATATAGAATTAAATGTGAAAGGATTTTATTGGAGGAAAAGACCCTGTGGGAAAAAAGTAGGGTGCATGCTGGAGAAGTCTGGAGATCTATCAGACTGCAACGTATATCCCAAGTGAAGGAGAGAGGGAGGAAAGGTGGCATGGAAGAGTCTTGGACTGCCAGGAAAGAAGGTTCAGCAGGAGCACTGGGAGCCCTTGAGCCCAAGTTGGTTGTCTGCTAGCAAAGTTCAGCATCGCTTAGGAACAGTTTTCCTGGGAACAAGCAGCAGGATGTTGTGAGACACGGCCTTATCAGAAATACTGGGATGGATTTTGTAGCTCCATAGCTGCAACTCTTGTTGAATTATGCTATCTGAAGTTGGTGGTTTGCATGGACACCTGGAGACACACACACACACACACACACACACATACACACACACACTCCTACCTGATTAGTTAACTTTATAGGACACTAAGGGACCAGGTATCTGTGTTAAAATCTCATAAATAAAGGGAACATGTATACTTCCTTTCCTGTGCAAACTACCACTTGGAAGCTAATGGCAGATGTGTGGATATCTTTAAAGGAAGAGGGAATGACAGAACTGGAGCATTACCACTTTGCAACACCTACAAATTAAACAAATCTAAGCAGTGCCATCTAAGAATCTATTGCTACCAATCACAAAAAAAGGAAA
>NW_012106820.1:1213313-1217791 GCF_000951045.1 Mandrillus leucophaeus
TCCTACCGAATACAACTCATAAAACCTAAACAGAATGCATAGGCAGCAATTTGGGAACTCTGCAAAATCAACATCAGTAGGCTGATCAAAGGAAACCATCAGAGTTCAAAATACACATGAACTGCTGGTGAGTTTAATCTTTTTTTCCTTGAGCGTTTCCCAGTCCGAATTCACTGCAGTTAGAAAACCAGAACTGCGCACTGTGGTGCAGAAATAGAAACAACAAACTCTCTGGCTCAGGCTCAACGACCAGCAAAGGGAAATGTGGAGAAAGAGAGAGAGCAATCCCCCATTTTTTCTCTCCATTTCCTCAGTTCCTGCACCCTAGCCCCAGGCAATTGTACAATATGGGTAGCAGGAAGAGCAAAACCAGCCAGCAATGGAAAAACTGAAGGAGGTAAGTATCCAAGACAGGGAACCTCCCTCTAGCATTTGGTGTGGCTATAGTTCCAAGAGGGCAGAGTCAATCCCAGGTGTTTTCATTTTTCTTTCTGTTCTGCACTGCGTGGGCCTGGTATACACCGTAATTATGGAACCAAGCAGTTTTTGGCCAGAGGACTGAAAAGGGGAAGGTCAGGAAACCAGAAAGTACTGGAGAGATAGCGGAGCGCGAGCTTGGGAAAATGACCCCAAAAAGCTGTTTATCAGCTCGTGGACTCACCTCTGACCTGTACATTCACGGTCCTGATCATAATCAGCATACTAAAGACTCTCAGAACTCAGATAGCCAATACACCTTTGCTCATTTTCCTAATTGACCACTAAGTGCTACAGATCTAGAACAAATGTGAATATTACTGAAAGGCTTGGAAAACTGGCCTGATATGGGAACCACAGCCTACAGAAGGCTAAAACATAAATGTTTAACAAATGTGTTAATAAACACTTCTGATAGGATTTGAACAAAATTTAAACAAGAAGGGTCTCACAACATAATATTCAAAATGCGCAGTATAAAATCCAAAATTATTTTGCATTTGAAGAATAAAACAGAAAAACCTTCAAATTGCATTAGAAAAGACAAGCCACAGACATCAGTGATAGATGTTGGCATTATCTAAAACAGCTTCAAAGTGGTATTAAAAAATGCTCAGATAAGCAAACCTCTCAAACTTATGACTTGATTTTTCTGTTCACGTTTCCATTGAAAAAAATGACAAAATGAAGCCTTCTGACAGGGAAATATCAAGTTAGATAACTTCCCTGGTTAATTTTTCTAATAACTTTAGGAGAAAATATATACATAACACAAAGCTTACACTCCTTCAAAATTTAAAAAATGAGGAATAATCCCCAACTTATTTTATGAGGCCAGCATAATCTTGATACCAAAATCTTAGAAGCTTATTATTAAAATAAGAAAATATGAGGTATGTTTCCTTTGATAAAGATAAATGTAAAGTTCTAAGGAGATAATTGCAAAACAAATTCAACAATACATTTAAAATAATAATAAACTATAACCAAATGTGTTACTTTTCAGAATTGCAAGATGGGAAGGAATGGGTAGACAGCATGTCTATAACTCATTCCTCCAGCCTCTGAGGCAGTTTTATTTGTGACCCCAACTCCTAGCAAAGGACGGCTGGTGAAACACAACAGCTACACCATAAGCGAAACTTCAGCAGGGGTTGCTAGGTACAGACTACTGATCCAGGAGCACTTTCAGGACGAAATACCTGGCTTGTCTATAAAATTGGTTATAAATAGATCTACAATTTATGGGCCACAGTTCTGCATTGGACAATAGAAGTTAGTCACGTAGCCAGTACAGGGTTGCCTGCCTTGGAGGATATACAAGCTGAGTGATAACTAAACCTAGTTGCTTTCTTGTGCTAACTTGTCCTCTATGCAGTTTGCACTCCTCACTCTGAAGGCAGAATTCACTCTGAGTAGAAAAAGGAGACACAGAGAGATGAATATGAAGAGCTCAGTGTCTCCCAGATATTGATGTGGTGCCTGTTGCTGCTCTTGCTTGCATCTTTTACTAATCATTAGTGAAGCTTGGTGCTGAACAAGACTTGAATTTCACATAAATCTGATCAATAATGTAGGTCTTTTTATTGTGTATAGGGTTAACTCAATAATAAAAAGTCATTGCGATTCAAAATACTAACAAAAAAGGATAAAAACAATCTCATCTTAATAGATGCTTTATAAAAATGTAACTCTATACCCATTTGTGATTTTTAAGGATTGTTACCTGAGTAGGAATAGAAGGGAATTTCCTCCTTGTGAAAAGGTTTATCTAAAAAATAATATAACAAAACAGAACAACCAAAAACCACAGCTAACATTTTACTTAGTGGCTTTTGTGGGTTGAATTATGTATCCAACAAAAGATATGTTGAAATCCTAGCCCGTAATACCTATGAGTGTGACTTTATTTAGAAATAGGGTCTTCGCAGATGCAATCAAATTGAGATAAGGACATTAAGTTGGGGCCTAATCCAATATGACTGGTGTCCTTATAAGAAGAGAGAAATTTGAACACAGACACACAGGGAGAACAACATGTGACGATGAAGGCAGAGATGGGAGAGATACAGCTGCCAGCCAACAAACACCCATGATGGCCAACCACCACCAGAAACTGCGAGGAGAACGAGGAAAGCTCTCCCTGGAGTCTAAGGGGCAGCATGCTGACATCTTGATTTGAGACTTCTAGCCTCTAGAACTGTAAAACAATATGTTTATATGTTTTAAGCCACCGAGTTTTCAGTACTCTGTTATGGAAGTGCTAGGAAACTAATACAGTGGTGAATTATTGAAGGGCTTCTGTCTGAGACCAGAAATGAGACAAAGCAGTATGCTATGACTTCTACTCAGTATTGAGTTTGATGGTCCCAGCTAGTGTCATAGTGAGTGAAACAGGCCAAGAAAAAGAAATGGATGAATAAGGATTGGGAAGGATAATCTACAGAAAAACCATTATAATCAATAGGAGAGTTTAGAACTTCACTGGATACAAGATCAATATGCAAATATCATGTATATTTTTATACATGTAACAGTTTTAAAATTAAATGTAAAAAAATCTGTCATTTTAATAGCATCAAAAGACACCAATGTCTATGAATAATTCTGATGAAAGTGTGCCAAAATACCTATGTTGAAGACTACAAAATATTATTGTGAGAAATTAAACAAGATCTAAATAAGTGGAAGAAAACATCATGTTTGTATATTAGAGGACTCAGTAAAGACATCAATCCTTCCCAAGTTGATCTAAAAATTCAATAGAATCCCAGTAAAGCTAATATAAAATAAATTATTTTATTCTATTAAAATGAAAAGGGTCAAGGATATTCAAGACAATCCTGAAGAAACATTAAAAAGGTGGAAAATTCACACTGCCATGTATAAAGAGCTACTATAATGTAGTCATTAAGAGAGTGTGATGCTGGTGCAAGTCTAAGCAAATGGACTAGACCTACATATACACTGTTATGTGATGCATAAAGGTGACATGGCAATGCAGGGAGAAAGATTACTTTTTCATTAAGTGGCATAGAGTCAATTTAATATTCATATAAGACAATGAATCCCTATTCCTACCATACTTCATAGCATACGCAAAATTTAACTCTAGATGGGTGAAAAATCTCAACATGAAAGGTAAGACCATAAAACTCTAGGAAAACATAGGATGTTATCTTCACGACCTTGGGGTAGACAAAGAGATCTAAAGCGCAACACAAAAAATGCAAACTGTGATTGGAAATGTTGATAACTTGGACTACGCTAAGATTAAGAATATCTATTCACCAAAAGATACCATTAAGAAAGTTAAATGAAGCCAGAGTTCTAAAAATTATGTTCAATATAGATGTCTGACAAAGGACTCGTTCTGAATGAAGAATTAATTCCTACAAATAAATAAGAAAAAGGCAGACAACACATTAGAAAAATGGACAAAAGACCTGAAAAATCACTTCACAAAGGATATCCGAAATAACAATAAACACATGAAAAGCTGCTCCACTTCTTTAGTCATCAGGGAAATGCAAATTAAAAGCCACATTGAGATCAAATTACCCATAAGCCAAAAAAATCTGAAATTAAGTCAAAGACAAGTGGATGAATTATGTGAGGCAACTAGATCACTCATACATTGTGCTGGGAGAGTAATTAGAACAAATATCTTGAGACATTGACAATATCTAAGAATAGTATATATCTAGAAAAAACTGTGCTGTTTTGGAAACAGAAAAGCACAATTTGAAGTAAACCATTGGTCAAAGAATAAATCACAAAGAAATTATAAAATATTTTGAACTGGAGGTTATGAACATAGAACATATCAAAATTAGGTGGAGGCAACTAAAGTAGTGTTCAGATGGAAATTTGCATATTTAAATGCTTACATTGTAAAAGAATCTAAAATCAGCAACCTCAGTTTACACTTTAAGAAGTTTGTAAAAAATGAGCAAATTAAACCCCAAATAAGTTGAAGATAATAAAAAACACAAGAATAG
>NW_012106820.1:1218421-1221160 GCF_000951045.1 Mandrillus leucophaeus
CTTTGAATAGTGCTTTTGTCTTACATTCACTCTCCATTTAATGAAAGGATCTTTTATATCTGAAAGACCTGGGGAGGAGGGTAGCCACCCAGCAAAGTCATGTGAACTATTTGACTGTGGTGTGAGGGAGAAAGAAACTTTCACTGTGGTAAGCCAATGAGAATTGAGGGTTATCACTGCGACGGACATCACCCACGTTGATAAACGGCTTTACCATTTTAAACATACAAATTTTATTCATTTTTATTATTTTTATTTATTAATTTATTTAGAGATGGAGCTCGCTCTGTTGCCCTGGCTAGACTGCAATGGCGTGATCTCAGATCATCGCAACCTCTGCTTCCTGGGTTCAAGCGATTCTCCTGCCTCAGCCTCCTGAGTAGCTGGGATTACAGGCGTCTGCCACTATGCCCGGTTAATATTTGTATTTTCAGTAGAGACAGGGTTTGGCCACGTTGGCCAGGTTGGTCTCGAACTCCTGACCTCAGGTGATCCACCTGCCTCAGCCTCCCAAAGGGGTAAGATTACAGGCGTGAGCCACTGCACCTGGCCACAAATTTTATAGTTTATTTTTCAGTGTCCTATTATTTCAAATTGTGAGACACACATTTTCCTGTTTACTCTGCCTACTGACTTTCCCTAATTGATGATGGCCTAGGATGATGTAGAGTTTGTTTCCTTGAATGGTTTATATTTTTTTATTTTGAACTTATTTTCATGAATATTGTGATTTGGGGGCATTTTTTGGAGTCCCATGTGTGTAAAGTTACTAAATCTTCCTCCAGAGGAATTCTTGAATTCTAAACCATATACTACACATTTGGACTCCACATCTAAGCCTAATGCACTTTTTTTTTGGTTTTTGAATGTGTAATTATCTTTTTCCCCCTATCCGGAGCCCAAGCAGAAAACGCGCTTCCTTCCACTGCCCTGGCTAATGGCTGGGGTTTCCTGGTCTTTTTTACACTGGAAAGGAGATTACACCAATCTCTGGAATTCTGTGAGTATCTCCGTTCCAGTTCTCCACCTCTCACAGGCCCCAAGCGCAAAGTCACCTTACCTCCTGAGAGTGCTAAAATTTCCCTCTTACCCACAGAAGCCGTATTTTCGGTATGCCCAGGCATGTATTCATATCCTGCTGTTTTACTCGCTGTCTTCTTGCGTTGGGAACGGGAGTAAGGGCAGGACCTATATAGGCCCGTCAGCTCTATTCCGAGAATGTTCTGCGCTTTTCTTCATTTCACAAATGAAAAACCTGAGTCCCATAGATGGGAGTCAATACAGCCAAACTCACAGACCTACCTAATGGCACAAGAGAGACTGAAGTTTACTTTCCAACTTCCAGCAGTCCTACATTGTAAGCTGAGCGAGTGGATTGCGCTTGTAGGTCCTCCAGGTGCCTAGTAGAGAACAGAGGACAAATAAATACTTGCGAATTGCTTGTCCCACCTGAAAACGATTTCTAGGTTTCTGATATTATGGGGTGCAATGGAGGTAAGGAAGCAGTTCTGGTTTCAGGAATGTGATCCTGATAGCCATACTCAAGAAAAAATAAACTCCCTTGGCCCCATGGGCTCATGCTCTTCTAGTAGGGAAGACAGGGCTCTTAGATACTTTCAGCCCTTGTAGAAGAGTGTTACAGTCCCACGACCAGTGGAGGGGATGCGCCAGTGAGAATCTTTCAACGAATACTTCATGGGCTTTCTCTATTCTGCTTCTGGGTTTTATTTCCCTTCTTCTCATTCCCCCTTTACCAACAACTAATCCTCTGTAGATAATTTCTTCACCAAGTGCCTGCTTTGTGGTGTCCAGACTGCTAGAAGTGGTGGGGGGACTCAAGAGCCAGATGAGGCTAAGGGCACGCCTGTCTGCTCTCCAGGCACCCCTGGCGTCCCTTTCTCCCGGCACAACGACTGCTATCCTTTGAGGTGAATCCAGTTCAGCTGTCACCTCTTCCATGAATCCTCCTCCAGAAACAGCTGCGTGGCCCACGGGCGTTGTTCTGGTGGAGCGCAGATGCACGGGGGCTGCGGGAAGGAAGGTGGTAGCGCCCCCTACGCGGACGCAGGGCGCTGCAGTGCTCAGCAGAAGGGAGCAAATGGGAGGGAGCTTCAGCCGCCCTGGAAGCCGCCCCTTGGCGCCTTCCTCCCTCCCTTCCTCTTTCCAAAATCACGCCTCCTCTTCAACATCAAGAACTCTCCGCACTCCCTGGACCTCTCAGAGCCTCTCCTTCTCATTAACTCTTCCCAGTGCGCTGGCTCAAAAGAGCCTAGATAAGAACACCAAGTTCTGGCTGTCCTTCCAGCAAAGAGTTAGGAGTTAACTTTTCAATCTTTCTAATCTCGTTTAAAAAAGAATGAGCCACACATTAGGGTAACCACTGGGAATCCCATCACACACATTGGCGGCATCTGTCCTCCCCGACAGGGTGCCTCCAGCACTTCAGATCCCAGCCGACAGTCTGGCTGCTAGCGCCCAGCAAACGGTGCGGAAAACAAACCCGGGCTCGCGGAAAGCGGGAGGAGGGGGCTTCCTCGGGTCTGTTTTGTCTGGTTGGCAAGACTTCCGAAGCCTGGTTCCCCAACGCTGTCACCCGGTCGTTGGCGTGGAGGAGGGAGTCCGGGAAGACTGGACCCCAGAACTGTCCCGGCTTTCTCCGGAGTGCCCGGCACAGCTTCTGGCTGAGAGCGGGAGCGGGCTGAGTGGGGACAAAGAACGCAAGGGAGAGGCAAAGCCTGG
>NW_012106820.1:1221900-1228445 GCF_000951045.1 Mandrillus leucophaeus
GTCTCCTCTCCTTAAGTGTCCCTGCAAGGCGAGTTCCAGAGGAAGCTTTACAAGGAGCTGGTCAAGAACTACAACCCCTTGGAGAGGCCCGTGGCCAATGACTCGCAACCGCTCACCGTCTACTTCTCCCTGAGCCTCCTGCAGATCATGGACGTGGTGAGTCCCGCCTGCCCACAGGGCTGCCCTCTCCCCTCCCTGGGCTCCGAGGGGCTTTTTAGAAAGCGTCGGTCGTCCAGGCGGTGGAGCTCGGCTGGGACACTCTAGCTGGCCCCAGGCGAGGCAGGGCCATGCTCTGACTCTGTCCCCAGCCTGCCTTCTTCTGAGTGTCTCAGTTCTCCGTCTCTCCTCCCGCCAAGGAGGAACCTGGTAAAGCTTGTTCCATCACTCCGGCCACCTGTACGTGGGTACTTGGGTCCCACCTTTCCCTCAGTTTAGAAACTCAAGCATCCTGAACTGGGACTCAGTAGCAAGAACAGGTGACATTCACTTTTTAGTCTCCCTTATGGTGTTAAGTGTTGACATGCAGTCCAGCATTGAGTGTCAGTTTAGCCACTTCTAGACTTTTCTGCCGCCTATGATATGTAACTTCTTTGGTGAGGGGCCTGCCCCTGAGCTTTGCAGCTGGCAAATCTGTCCAGGCAGAGGGCAAGAGGGCCAGCTGTGAACTTTCACTGTGACCCCATCTTAGGAATGGGCATGCTTTGCCTTCCTGGTAAGAACAGGTACCAGGAGTCCTGCTCCGTGGACTCAGGGTTCCCCATCAGGAATACACGTGTCTGTCCCTCCAGGCAGCTGCCACCAGTTCCATGGGCCTCTTGCCTTGCAGCCTTGCTAGTGCCCACTTCAGTTGGCCAATCTGTGTAAACTTGCCTTTTCTTCCTCTATGCTGCTTTGGATATTCAGTATTCTTGGTATATTCCCCATATAGTACAAATGCTTCACACAAGTGTTTAATTCATTATAAATGTCTATACAGAGTATCGGATTCTATTGTGGAGACCCTGGAGTGGGGCAGGGTGGGGCACAGGGATAATGATGTTCCTTGGGAGGGACAGCATGATAGGAAAGAGGTGAGACAATAACCACAATTCCTGGTTAAAAAAACAAATAGTGCTAAGAGCCACCTGGCAAAGTGGAAAAAGATAAGAGGTGATATTTCATAATCGTACAAGTAAACAGTTACCCAGGTGATATTTCATAATCCTACAAATAAACAGTTACCCGCACTAGCATGTTGATGAATGGTATATCATTTAACCTAGTTAAAATTGCTGTGATACATTGCCTCCTTTCCAACACTACACTGGCCTCAAATGTGTTCTTCCTCCTGCAGACAGAATCGTGCTTTAAAATATTGAATGTATATGTGATGATGCGGAAAAGTTATCATGAGAGAAGAGCTGTAGGGGAGGGCAGGTTCAGTCTTATGAGTTGCAGAGCAGCAAAAGTTGCTGTTTACAGAGCAGCTCCTCAGTTACTTTAAAGAGCTCAAGATTTGTACTTGGGGTCTTCGGTGGGTTCTGGCTCTGTTGGTTTCTGAATGGCTGCTGTTAGGTAAGTTTCTTAAGCATCTTGAGCCTTGGCTTTCTGGCTAATAAAATGGACACTGTAGTACCTCATCAGTCATTGTGATCAGCTAAAGAATATGGAAACAACTTGAAGAGACCTTAAAGCTGGATATGTGATTATGGTCATTTTCATGCAGAAACCACATGAAAAGACCAGGCAGCAGAGCTGACACACCCCGCAAGTGGTGTGTGACAGGGTGACAAAGGGACAGTGGCCCCTTCTTCCCCCATTTGCCCAGGGTCAGCTCCAGCCAGGCTGCCTCACTGTTTGTGTCTGCTCCACAGCTGTCTCCCTTGGAGTGGGTGTCTCTGTATTGCTGGGATGGGGGTGATGGTGCAGTAGCCCCTCAGTAGAGGAGTAGGAGGAAGTCATTAGAACAGGCTCCTAAGGTTGCAAAGGCTGCGGCAGCCTCTTTTGGAGAAGAGACTACTCACGGAGAAGCTGCAGGCTTTTTTTCTGGGAACTTCTCCTTCTTTAAGAGACACTTAAGAAACCAACTTATTATAAGGAGCTCTGAGTCTTAGGAGAAGTTTAGGCATAGGTTAGTGTTACACTACGTGAACATTTAAAATAACTTTTGTCACGTTAGAAAATTACAAAAATAGCAAATTGGCACTTTGTGTCAATGACAGTCCACTGTCCTTAGGAAATGCGTGTGAAGAAGGCTGTCAGCAGTCAGAGGTGATGGGAAGGGGGCGGGAGAAAGTTTTTCTCTCACTTTAGCCATGGGGTTGGCTGTGAACACATTGAACTTCCAAGCCAGGCAATGCTGTGTTCATGGAGTGGCCTTGAACAAACTCCCTTACCTTTCGGAGCCCTGTTTTCTCATGTGTTAGAATAATACCTGCTTCAGAGGTTTTGAGAGGATTAAATAAGATGAAGTGCTTGCCACACACTGGTGATTCACTGAAGGTATGCTCCATCTTAATTATGTAACTACTCAACTCAGAGGTCAAGAAGTCATGCCTAGAAAGGTGTGGTCCCTTGCCCAAGGCCACTCTGTGATTAGAGGTAGGGCAAAGAGGAAACATTGGGCAAGTCCTTTGTCTTTCATCTGCTGCTTCCTTTAGACTTGGTAACTTCGGCAGAACAAAGTCATTTAATTTATTTAAACTGGATGAATTGTAACTAATTTAATGTGACTTTCCTGAGATGCTGGATGAAGCTGAAGTCTCAATCAGACATAAGGAAATATGCAAACATTTGTATTCCAGCCTGACTTGGCTCTGCCTGGTTTTTGAAGTGGAGTCGGGTCTCTGCCTCTGAAATCTCAGCACTCTGGACAGAGACACAATGGTTCTCATAAAGGCTTCACGTGGCAAAATCTTGGCTGGTATAGATTCTCTTTACACATTTGTTGCCCGTTTTAACTGGGCTGTTCTAGAGACCATAGTAGTTGGTTTTCCTGCTCCCAAATATTGTTATTGATTCCTTTTTTTGGTTAGCAGAGGTTCCCAACTGGAGTGATAGGAAGACACCATATGATGATATATATTTTATTTTTGTGAAAGATCATTTACTCTTTAATCAATTTATTCCACAAATCCTATTGAACTCCTATTGTAGACTTTGACAAATTCTGAGAATTAACAGAAAGGTGATGGATTATTTTTCCTTTCAGAGATCTCATGAGCTGGCTAGGGAGATTAACAAGTAAATCCCAGGCCGGGCGCGGTGGCTCACGCCTATAATCCCAGCACTTTGGGAGGCCGAGGCGGGCGGATCCCGAGGTCAGGAGATCGAGACCTTCCTGGCTAACATGGTGAAACCGCATCTCTACTAAAAATACAAAAAATTAGCTGGGTGTGGTAGCAGTCGCCTGTAGTCCCAGCTACTCGGGAGGCTGAGGCAGGAGAATGGCCTGAACCCAGGAGGTAGAGCTTGCAGTGAGCCGAGATCTCGCCACTGCACTCCAGCCTGGGTGACAGCAAGACTCAGTCTCAAAAAAAATAAAAAAAAAAAAGTCCCAAATTACTACATGTGATGAAATTTAACATACATATCTATACAAAGGGCTAGAAAACATTGTTTTCAACTAGAGCAGCTGAGAATGGCTTCAAAGAGATGGTGGTTAGAGTTCCAAAAATGAGAAAGAGTTTGCCACTGAAAGTAGGATATCTTTTCCAGGTAATGGTTACAGGCTGAGGAAAGGCTGAAAGTGCAGTGGAGGACAGCTCACCTCCAACATGTGTTTTGTGGGACACTGGCAACCTGTTGATCTTTCCTACGATTTTGCTGCAAGACTTCAGAAAATTTAATGTCCTATGTTTTTTGAGACATTCTAAAAGACCAATATAGTACTGACCAAACTACTGATAGTTTTACAGACCCTTTTGTAAGAGTTATGCTTTAGAAGCACATCTTACAAGGGCAGGGGGAAGGGGGTTATGAGTTTTCTTTGGTATGAGGTGTTAGATAAGTGTGAGGACAATAAGGTTGTAGTGTGTGAGGTGTCCTGAGTTCCTCCGCAAGTTTGCATTTTACCTGGCTCTAGTCTAGGCATCTCTGAAGGCACGAGGAGGCAGTGTGCCAGGGGTTTTGTGAAGCTTTAAGACCAGTCTGCCATAGCATATTTTCCCAGAAATGGAAATAGTCCAAACCTTGATATTGTATTAAATTCAAGTATAAATTATAGATTGGAGTGAAAACACTTTGCATACATTTTAGAGGCACAACATGAGTCCTCAAAGGAATTGCTTGACCTGCTGTTACTCAACAGGCTCCTTCATGAAGCACTAGGCAGAGGGGGAAGATATGGTGGATTTTTAAACAGGGAAGGGAAGTAACCAAATCTCTGCTTAAGCAGAAGATGCTGAGAGCAGTGAGTGTGAGACGGGTTAGAGAGGAGGAGAGAAAGGTAAGGGACAAGGAGGTTGAAACTAGGATGGCCACTGTGGGAATGTGGAAAAGGGGGCAGATTTAAGAGATGTTTTGGATATGTTGTCTATGATGTATAACTGTGTATATAAACATCATGAATATACATCAATAAATTTGCTAAGTGAAAGTGCCTAAATTATTCTTATATGCATACACTGACTTCTGGTGATTATTAATTTACTTCCTGGGCTTGTAACTGGGCTGGGAATGAGATAATACATAAGAAATCATTTTGAAGTGATGCATATGTAAGGTCTGATCTGCCAAGTTTCCATAATGTTTCTCCTTTATTTGTGCTGTTTAGTCAGTCACCTGAGCACATGCATCTAAAGGCCATTCTAAGTGATTTGCGTAAAATAAATATACATTGGTTATGAAGCATGTCCAGAAGTCAAGTTTGTTAAAATGAGTAATATGAACCAACATGTAATTATATACAAATGTAAAACATATAATTATACAAGATTGATTTTTTTTGGTGTTTTATTGGTTTGAAATGCAGATTCAGCTTTTTGGACGCTTTAGTCACAAGACAGTAGAACTAAGTGGTCGTGCACTTAGGCTTTGGCACTGAAGATGGCAGGCAGGGCTGTGGAGCCCAGTATCCTAAGGGCTTATGTGTTATCTAAATTCCTTTGGGTGGCCCTCTGCTTAGGTTTGCAAAATGTATGATTTTATATTCATTAGCCACCATTTAAAATGCTACAACTCCAACAAAATATTATCAAATATTATAAAACCCACATACCTAGAATATATTGTAAAAAGAAATGCTGAAGGTATAATCGGGTATTGATCTTTGTCATTTTAAAAAAATCTTTACTTTTTTGAGCAATTTTAGCTTCTCAGCAAAATTAAGAGGAAGGTACAGAGATTTCCCACAGCTTCCTCAATGATCAACATTCCCCACTAGAGTAGTATATTTGTTACAACTGATGAACCTACATTGACACATTATAATCACCCCAAATGCACAGTTTATAAGAGGGTTCCCTCTTGGTTTTGTATAATCTATAGGTTTGGGCAAATGTACAATGGCATAGTGTATAACACCATCATTATGGTATCATACTGAGTATTTTTACTCTCCTGGAATTTCTTTGTGCTCTGCCTTTTTATCATTACCTTCACCACAGTTCTTGGCACCCGTGATGTTTTATTGTCTCTGTAGTTGAATCTTTTCTGGAATGTCGTATGGTTGGAATCATACAGTCTGTAACCTTTTCAGATGGACTTATTTTACTTAGTAATATGCATTTATGCTCTCTCCATACGCTTTCATGGCTTGATAGCTCACTCCTTAGCACTGAGTAATATGCCATTGGTCTGGATGTAGCAGAGTTTATTTATCCATTCACCTCCTGAAGAACATCTTGGTTGCCTCCAAATTTTGGCAATTATGAGTAAAGCTGCTATAAGCATCTTGTGCAGATTTTTATGTGAACATAAGGTTTCAATCATTTAGGTAAATACCAAAGCGGGCACTTGCCGGTTCGTATGCTAGGAGTATGTTTAATTTTCTAAGGAAATCACAGACTGTCTCCCAAAGTGGATGTACCATTTTACATTCTCACCAGCAATGAATGAGAGCTCCTGTTGCTCTATATCCACGTCAGCATTTGGCAGTGCCAGTGTTCTGGATTTTGAGCATTCTAATAGGTGGGTAGTGATATCTCATTGTTATATATTTGCATTTCCCTGGTGACATATGATGTGGAGCATTTTTTCATAAGCTTATTGCCATCTGTAGATCTTCTTTGGTAAGGTGTCTGTTAAGGTCTTTGACCAAGTTACCAAGTTTTAAGTGTTTTTTTTTTTTTTCTTATTGCTGAATTTAAGAGTTTTTGTATATTTTTGGTGACAGTCTTTTATCAGGTATGTCTTTTGCAAATATTTTTCCCAGTCAGTAGCTTGTTTTCTCATTCTCTTTACATCGTATTTCACAGAACATACATTTTTAACTTTAGTGAAACCCATCTTTTCAATTCTTTCTTTTATGGATTATGCCTCTGGTATTGATCTAAAAAGTTATTGCCGTAGCTAAGGTCATATAGGTTTTCCACTATTATCTTCTAGGAGTGTTATAGTTTTGCACT
>NW_012106820.1:1228495-1231325 GCF_000951045.1 Mandrillus leucophaeus
AAAAGGGGGCAGATTTAAGAGATGTTTTGGATATGTTGTCTATGATGTATAACTGTGTATATAAACATCATGAATATACATCAATAAATTTGCTAAGTGAAAGTGCCTAAATTATTCTTATATGCATACACTGACTTCTGGTGATTATTAATTTACTTCCTGGGCTTGTAACTGGGCTGGGAATGAGATAATACATAAGAAATCATTTTGAAGTGATACATATGTAAGGTCTGATCTGCCAAGTTTCCATAATGTTTCTCCTTTATTTGTGCTGTTTAGTCAGTCACCTGAGCACATGCATCTAAAGGCCATTCTAAGTGATTTGCATAAAATAAATATACATTGGTTATGAAGCATGTCCAGAAGTCAAGTTTGTTAAAATGAGTAATATGAACCAACATGTAATTATATACAAATGTAAAACATATAATTATACAAGATTGATTTTTTTTGGTGTTTTATTGGTTTGAAATGCAGATTCAGCTTTTTGGACGCTTTAGTCACAAGACAGTAGAACTAAGTGGTCGTGCACTTAGGCTTTGGCACTGAAGATGGCAGGCAGGGCTGTGGAGCCCAGTATCCTAAGGGCTTATGTGTTATCTAAATTCCTTTGGGTGGCCCTCTGCTTAGGTTTGCAAAATGTATGATTTTATATTCATTAGCCACCATTTAAAATGCTACAACTCCAACAAAATATTATCAAATATTATAAAACCCACATACCTAGAATATATTGTAAAAAGAAATGCTGAAGGTATAATCGGGTATTGATCTTTGTCATTTTAAAAAAATCTTTACTTTTTTGAGCAATTTTAGCTTCTCAGCAAAATTAAGAGGAAGGTACAGAGATTTCCCACAGCTTCCTCAATGATCAACATTCCCCACTAGAGTAGTATATTTGTTACAACTGATGAACCTACATTGACACATTATAATCACCCCAAATGCACAGTTTATAAGAGGATTCCCTCTTGGTTTTGTATAATCTATAGGTTTGGGCAAATGTACAATGGCATAGTGTATAACACCATCATTATGGTATCATACTGAGTATTTTTACTCTCCTGGAATTTCTTTGTGCTCTGCCTTTTTATCATTACCTTCACCACAGTTCTTGGCACCCGTGATGTTTTATTGTCTCTGTAGTTGAATCTTTTCTGGAATGTCGTATGGTTGGAATCATACAGTCTGTAACCTTTTCAGATGGACTTATTTTACTTAGTAATATGCATTTATGCTCTCTCCATACGCTTTCATGGCTTGATAGCTCACTCCTTAGCACTGAGTAATATGCCATTGGTCTGGATGTAGCAGAGTTTATTTATCCATTCACCTCCTGAAGAACATCTTGGTTGCCTCCAAATTTTGGCAATTATGAGTAAAGCTGCTATAAGCATCTTGTGCAGATTTTTATGTGAACATAAGGTTTCAATCATTTAGGTAAATACCAAAGCGGGCACTTGCCGGTTCGTATGCTAGGAGTATGTTTAATTTTCTAAGGAAATCACAGACTGTCTCCCAAAGTGGATGTACCATTTTACATTCTCACCAGCAATGAATGAGAGCTCCTGTTGCTCTATATCCACGTCAGCATTTGGCAGTGCCAGTGTTCTGGATTTTGAGCATTCTAATAGGTGGGTAGTGATATCTCATTGTTATATATTTGCATTTCCCTGGTGACATATGATGTGGAGCATTTTTTCATAAGCTTATTGCCATCTGTAGATCTTCTTTGGTAAGGTGTCTGTTAAGGTCTTTGACCAAGTTACCAAGTTTTAAGTGTTTTTTTTTTTTTTCTTATTGCTGAATTTAAGAGTTTTTGTATATTTTTGGTGACAGTCTTTTATCAGGTATGTCTTTTGCAAATATTTTTCCCAGTCAGTAGCTTGTTTTCTCATTCTCTTTACATCGTATTTCACAGAACATACATTTTTAACTTTAGTGAAACCCATCTTTTCAATTCTTTCTTTTATGGATTATGCCTCTGGTATTGATCTAAAAAGTTATTGCCGTAGCTAAGGTCATATAGGTTTTCCACTATTATCTTCTAGGAGTGTTATAGTTTTGCACTGTACATTTAGGTCTGTGGTCCATTTTGAGTTAATTTTTATGAAGTGTATAAAGTCCGTGTCTACATTTATCTTTTTGCATGTGGTTGTCCAGTTGTCGTAGCACCATTTGTTGAAAAGACGATCTTTGGTCCATTTTATTGCCTTTGCATCGTTGTCAAAGATCAGTTGATTATATTTATGTGAGTCTATTTCTGGGTTCTCTATTGTGTTTCATTAATCTCTTTGTCTATTCTTGCATCAATAGCACAGTCTTGATTTTACTATAGCTTTATCATAAGTCTTGAAGTTTGGTAGTATCAGTCCTCCAACTTGGTGGTTGTTCTTCAACATTGTGTTGGCTATTCTGGGTCTTTTGCCTCTCCCTGCAAACCTTATAATTGCTTTATAGATACCCACAAAATAACGTTCTGGGATTTGTTTGGGATTGCACTGAATCTATAGATCGAGTTGGGAAGAACTGGCATATTGACAATATTGAATTTTTCTATTCATGAACGTAGAATAGCTCTTTAGTTAGTTCTTCCTTTATTTTGTTTGTAAGACTTTTGTAGTTTTACTCATATAGATCTTGTAAATACTTCACTAGATTTATACCTAAGTGCTTAATTTTTGAGGGGTTAAATGGTATTATGATTTCAATGTCAAATTCTACTTGTTAATTGCCAAAGTATAGGAAAGCCATTTACTTTTACATGTTAGCCTTGTCTTCTGCAAAGTTGCTGTAATTGTTTATTAGCTCCTGGAGATTTTTTTTTTTG
>NW_012106820.1:1231565-1235464 GCF_000951045.1 Mandrillus leucophaeus
TTGTATATTTATATTTATGTAAGCATATACAAATATTTTGTATATATACAAATACATATTTTATATATACATATGAAAAATATGTATATACACACATACAAAAAACCTACAGCTAACATCATAATGATATATATATTTATCAAGTTGAGGAAGTTCTCTTCTATTCCATTTACTGAAAGTTTTTATGATGAATAGGAGTTGGATTATGTCAGAATTGTTTTCATCTATTGATATAATCATATGATTTTTCTTTTGTAGCCTGTTGATGTAATGGATTATATTAATTGATTTTTTAGTGTTGAGCCAACCTTGAATATCTGGAATAAATCCCACTTGATCATGGTGTATAATTCTTTTTGTACATTGTTGAGATCAATTGGCTAATTTTTAAATTTTTGGTTGAGACAGAGTTTCACTGTGTTGCTCAGGCTGGTCTCGGACTCCTGAGCTCAGTTGATCTGCCTGTCTCAGCCTCCCGAAGTGCTGGGATTGGAGGTGTGAGCCACCACAACGTGCTGATATTTTGTTCAGCATTTTTGAATCTATGTTCATCAGTAATATTGGTTTGTAGTTATCTTTTCCTATAATGTATTTATCTGCCATTTGTATTAGGGTAATGCTGGACTCGTAGACTGTTTTAGGAAGTATTTCCTCTGCTTGTGTACTCTGAAAGAGACTGTAGATAATTGGCATAATTTCTTTTTTAAATTTGTAGACTTCACCAGTGAGCCCTTCTGGGCCTGTTGCTTTCTGTTTTGGAAGGTTATTATTATCTGATTCAATTGCTCCAATAGATATAGGCCAATTCAAATTGTTTATTTCTTCTGGTTTGAGTTTTCAGAAATTTTATCTTTCCAGGAGTAGTCCATTTTATCTAGGTTATAAAATTGGTGAGCATAGAATTGTTCATAGTATTTATTTGTTATCCTTTCAGTGCCCATAGGATCTGTAATGATGTCTTCTCTTTTACTTCTGATATTAGTAATTTTTGTCCTTTGTCTTCTTTTTCTTATTTAGCCTGGCTGGATGCTTATTAATTTTGTTGATCGTTTTTCAAAAAACATTTCGTTATTGTTCATTTCCTCTATTGATTTCCTGTTTACAATTTTGTTGATTTTTGCTCTAATTTTTCATATTTCTCTGCTTATTTTGGATTTAATTGGCTCTTTTTTTCTAGTTTCCTAAAGTAGAAGCTTAGAATATTGATTTTTAGATCTTTCTTCATTTCTAATACTGTATTAAGTGCTATAGATTTTCCCCTAAGCACTTCTTTTGCTGCATCCCACAAATTTTGGTAAGTTATTTTCATTTTCATTTCAGTCAAAATATTTCAATGTCTCTTGAGAGTTCTTCTTTGAGACATGTATTATTTAAAGGCATATTGTTTAATTTCCACGTATTTTTGGATTTTTCAGTAATCTTTCTGTTACTGATTTCTAGTTTAATTTCTTTGTATTCTGATAGCAGGCAAGGTGTAATTTCTATTCTTTTAAATTTGTTAAGGCTCATTTTATGGCACAAATATGGGAAATATTACATGTGAGCTTGAGAAGAATGTGTATTCTACTGTTGTTGGATAAAATATTCTATAGATATTGCTTATATCCAATTGATGGACAATGTTTTGAGTTCAACCATGTTTATACTGGTTTTCTGCTTTCTGGTTCTTTCAATTTCTGGTAGGGGGGTGTTAAAGTTTCCAACTATGATAATGAATTTACCTATTTATCCTTGTAGGTCTAATAGTTTTTGCCTCATTAGTTTGATGCTGTGTTTTTGGGCATATACACATTAAGTACTGTTAAGTATTTTTTGTAGAATTGATCTTTTTATCATTAAATAATACCATTTTTTATCCCTGGAAACTTTCCTTGCTTTGAAGTATGCGCTATCTGAAATTTACATAGCTATTCCTGCTTTCTTGGATTAGTGTTAGCATGGTATACTTTTCTCCATCCATAGGACACTTTTAATTTATATATGTCTTTATATTTAGAGTACTCTGGGTTTTACGTAGGCACATGCAGTTGGGTCTTGTTTTTTGATCTACTCTTACAGTCTCTTTAAATTGATGCATTTAGACCACTCAAAGTGATTGTTGATATAGTTGGATCAATAACTATCTTATTTGTTACTGATTTTTTTTTTTTGTCCTTGTTCCTTATTTCAGTTTTTGTTTTCTACTCTGACTTTTACGGTTTAGTTGGGCATTTTATGTGGTTGTGTTTTCCCTCCTTTCTTGGCATATCGGTTATAGTTCTTTTCTTTACTTTTTTAGTGGTTGCCCTAGAGTTTGCAACGTACATTTACAGCTAACCCAAGTCACCTTTCATGTTACATTATACCACTTCATGGGTAACACGAGCACTTTGTAATGCAAAATAACATGAATTTCTTCCTCCTGTCCCTTGTACCATTTATTTCTTATAAGGTGCATATGTGTGTGTGTATATATGTGTGTACATATATGTATGTATTATATATGTATATGTGATATATACATATAGGTATAAAAAAATTGTTGCTATTGTTATTTTGAACAAACTGTTTTCTGTTAGATAAATTAATAAGAAAAACAAAAGTTTTTATTTTGCCTTCACTTTTTCCTTCTTCAGTGGTTCTTTCTTTAATTTGCATACAACTTTCAACCTGTATAATTTCCTTTCTTTTTAAAGAACTACTTTTAACATTTTTTCAAGGCAGGTCTGCTTGCAACAAATTTCTTCAATTTTTGCCTGAGAATGTGTTTTTTTTTCCTTATCTTTTGAAGGGTGATTTCAATAATTCTAGATTTGTGATTTTCTCTCTCAACACTAATTATTTTACTCTACTCTCTTTTTGCTTGCATGGTTTCATATAAGTCAGATGTAATTCTTACCTTTTTGGTCCTCTAAAGGGAAGGGTATTTTGTCCCCCTTTGACTTCCTTCAGGATTTCGTCTTTAATTGTTTATAGTTTGAAATGATATACCTAGATGTTGGATTTTTTTTCCCCACATGTATCAGCTTGCTGTTTTCTGAGATTCCTGGATGCGTGGTTTGGTGTTTGACACTAATTTGGGGAAATTCTCAATCATTGTTTCAAGTACTTCTGTTCCTTTCTCTACTTCAACAGTCCCCAACCTTTTTGACACCAGGGACCTGTTTTGTGGAAGACAGTTTTTCCGTAGACTGTCGGGGGCCATGGTTTTGGGATGACACTGTTCCACCTCAGATTGTCAGGCATTCATTAGATTCTCATGAGGAGCGTGCAACCTAGATCCCTTGCATGTGAAAGTCACAATAGGGTTTGTGTTCCTGTAAGAATGTCATGCTGCCGCTGATCTGACCGGGGACAGAGCTCAGGCAGTAATGCTCCCTGATGTGCCCCTCACCTCCTGCTGTGTGGCCCAGTTCCCAATAGTCCAGGGACAGGTACTGGCCCGTGGCCTGGGGCTTGGGGAACACTGCCCTACTTCTCCTCCTTCTCCTATTCCCATCACACATATGTTCCACCTTTTGTAATTGTCCCACAATCCTTAGATATTCTATTCTGTTGTTTTCAGTCTTTGTTCCCTTTGCTTTTCAGTTTTCAAAATTTCTATTGACATTCCTCATACTAGGGATTCTTTCCTCAGCTGTATCCAATCTAGTAGTAAGCCCATCAAGTACATTCTTTATTTTTGTTACATTATTTTTGATTGCTGGAATTTCTTTTTGATTATGTCTTAGGAGTTCCATCTGTGTGCTTCCATTGTTTAACTGTTCTTCCATGATGTCTCCTTTTTCCGTTAGAGCCTTTAGCATATTAAAAATAGTTGTTGTAAATTCTGATCTGATAATTCCAATACTGCTGCCACGTCTGGTACTAATGCATGCTCTGTCTCTTCAATTTATGTTTTTCGTTTATTTGTTTGTTTG
>NW_012106820.1:1238409-1243441 GCF_000951045.1 Mandrillus leucophaeus
TTTCAAGTACTTCTGTTCCTTTCTCTACTTCAACAGTCCCCAACCTTTTTGACACCAGGGACCTGTTTTGTGGAAGACAGTTTTTCCGTAGACTGTCGGGGCCCATGGTTTTGGGATGACACTGTTCCACCTCAGATTGTCAGGCATTCATTAGATTCTCATGAGGAGCGTGCAACCTAGATCCCTTGCATGTGAAAGTCACAATAGGGTTTGTGTTCCTGTAAGAATGTCATGCTGCCGCTGATCTGACCGGGGACAGAGCTCAGGCAGTAATGCTCCCTGACGTGCCCCTCACCTCCTGCTGTGTGGCCCAGTTCCCAATAGTCCAGGGACAGGTACTGGCCCGTGGCCTGGGGCTTGGGGAACACTGCCCTACTTCTCCTCCTTCTCCTATTCCCATCACACATATGTTCCACCTTTTGTAATTGTCCCACAATCCTTAGATATTCTATTCTGTTGTTTTCAGTCTTTGTTCTCTTTGCTTTTCAGTTTTCAAAATTTCTATTGACATTCCTCATACTAGGGATTCTTTCCTCAGCTGTATCCAATCTAGTAGTAAGCCCATCAAGTACATTCTTTATTTTTGTTACATTATTTTTGATTGCTGGAATTTCTTTTTGGTTATGTCTTAGGAGTTCCATCTGTGTGCTTCCATTGTTTAACTGTTCTTCCATGATGTCTCCTTTTTCCGTTAGAGCCTTTAGCATATTAAAAATAGTTGTTGTAAATTCTGATCTGATAATTCCAATACTGCTGCCACGTCTGGTACTAATGCATGCTCTGTCTCTTCAATTTATGTTTTTCGTTTATTTGTTTGTTTGTTTTTTGCCTTTTAGTATGCTTTGTGATTTTTTTCTTGATTGGTGGCCATGATATACCAGGTAAAAGGAACTGCTGTAAATGAATGTGACTAATGTAGTGGTAAGGTGTGGAGGGAGGGGAAGCATTCTATACTCCTGTGATTAGGTCTCAGTTTTTTAGTGAGCCTGTGCCTCTGGACACGAACTTCATAGGTGTTTCTCAGTTTGTTTCTCCCCACTTGGGTGCCATAGGATGGCTAGAGTGGGTGGAGTTCAGTATTTCCCTTCCCTTGGGTCAGTTAGGCTCTGATAATCCCCCAGAGGGTTAGACTACGGTTAATTCATTTTTCCTGATGGCAGGCCTTACTAAAAACAACAGAAAGTTCTGGCACATTTCCAGATGGTTTCTTTCGCCTGTCTCTGGTGGAAGCACGAGGGAACATTTCTTCAGTATTTCCTGTGGGAACCTGGTAGAGCTTCTGGAGGTAAATCTCATGATATTTGGGAGCCCCTATGGTTGAATCCTTTTGGAATTTTTAACTTTCAAAGTTGTACACACTGAGCCTCCAGGAATTTGCCAATTCCAGTTCAGGTTTGCTTACTCTGCTGCTGGTTCCTGTGGTGGTTTTGCTGATTAGTCTGTGCTCTGGAAAGTCCTGGCTCTCTGTATGCCCGTTTGTCCCTCCAATCTTGAGAGCAGAAGTTCATCCTGTGTGTTCCCCTGTTAGTTTGGCTCCAAGAAGAGCTGTTGTTTTTTTAGTGTGTTCACCCTTTTACTTGTTAGGACAAAGTTGTAACTCCTGATTTTCTTGCATCAGGAACCAGGAACTGGATCTAATAATGTTTTAATAAGATACATTTCTTAAAATGACAAAATTAATATGTGTTTGTACAGGAGCTAAATTAAACAAACCTAAAAAGGAATCAAGAAGTTGAAAATCAAGAGTGTAAAAATCAGCGCATACAAGGCATTCTGGCAGAGTTCATGCTGTCTTTTCTTTATGTTTATAGATGTGTAGAGAAATATTTAAATATTTAAAAGTTGAAAGGTATAAACATGATGTATGGTGCCTTAAGCAGTATTAACAGGCATTGATTTTAAAGTGGTACACTTAGGCCCATTAGTAAACAAATACAGGTTTTAAAATACATTTATATGTTTTCTTCATTAACTCTTACCATCACTGCATATTCAATCTATATTCCTTTTGTAATTTAAAAACCATTTTTAAAAACGTATTTAAATGCTTTATGATGATATTTATAAGTAACACATAGTTGGGTTTTTTAAAAAATTGAATTTGAGAATCTTTATAATTTAGTTATCCTTAATGTGATTACTGATCTATTTGGGTTTAAATCTATCCTTCGCTGTTTACTTCCACTTACCCTTGTCTCTTCTATGTTCTTTTTTTCTCTTTTTTCTTACACTTTTCTGGATTAATTGCTCGTTTTATATTATTCTTACTTTCTCTTCTATTAGTTTGTTAGTCATATTTCTTTTTTTGTCTTACAGTGGTTGATCTGGAGATCACAATAAGAATCCTTGACTAAGTAAAGTCTAATGAAAGTCATCAACTTTTCTGTACAATGTGAGGACTTTACAACACTTTAATTCCATAATTGCAGTGTATCTACTGTTATTGTCATGTATTTTATTTCTATAAATATATCTAAATTTTATAAGATTATAATTGTTTTTTGCAGTCAGTATTCTTTTAGATTTACTCCTCTATTTTCCTCTTTTGTTACTTTAATTCCCCCCTGTATCTTCTAACTTTCATCTAAGATAATTTTCCTTCTGCCCTTTAGACTTCTTTTTCATGAGAGTCTGGAAGTAGCACAAGTTCTCCATGTTTGTTTCAAAACTTATTTATATTGCCTAATTTTTGCATGATAATTCAAAAATAGAGACTTTGTGTTGCTGGTTAGTTACAGCACTTGTATACACAGCACAGTGTCTATAGTATATTACCCTAGTGTTTTCTGACTTCCAGTACTTCTCATAAGAGGTCAGCTATATGCCTTATTGTTGCTTCTCTGTTCTTGTTTTCTTTGGTCACTTTTAAATTGTATTCTTTGTCTTTGATTTTCAGCAGTTTTACTGTGATAAGAATATGTTTCTGCTGTTTTGTTTTACCTGTTTGGGATTCAGAATGAATTATTGAATCTGTTCCTTGGTTTCATTCACAAGTTTTGGAAAATTGTTGCCAGATCTTTCTTTCTTTCTTTTTTTCTTTTGAGACAGAGTCTGGCTCTGATGCCCAGACTGGAGTACAGTGGCTTGATCTCAGCTCAGTGCAACCTCTGCCTCCTAGGTTCAAGCAATTCTTCTGCCTTAGCCTCCCGAGTAACTGGAACTACAGGCGTGCACCACCACACGTGGCTAATTTTTGTATTTTTAGTAGAGACGGGTTTCCAGCATATTGGCCAGGCTGGTCTCAATCTCCTGACCTCATGATCTGCCCGCCTCAGCCTCCCAAAGTGCTGGGATTACAGGTGTGAGCCACCATGCCCGGCCTAGATATTTCTTTAGATATAGCGTCTGCTCTATTTTATCTGCCTTCTCTTTTTGGGACAATGATTACATGTTTACCACAGCTTTCACTTTATCTCAGTGATTCTCAACCAGGGGCAGTGTTTCTCCCCAGGGAATATTTGGCATTATCTTGAAAAAATTTCAGTTGCTCCAGTTGGCGAGAAGGATGCTACTGACACAGGGAAGGGGCTAGGGATGCTGCTGAATGTCCTATAGTGCATAGGATGGCTCCCCAAGACAAAGAATTATCTGGCCCCCAATGTCAACAGTGCTGAGATGGAGAAGCCTGCTTTATTCCATATGCTTCCTATTCTTTGCTGTAATTCCCATTACTTTGTCTCTCCATGCTTCATCTAGTCTGTTTTCTGTTGACTTATATTCAATATTCAGTCCTTGAATTCTCTCATTGTGTCTATCTGCCGTTAGTCCCATTTACTGACTTCTTTTTAAAGTTTCAGATATTGCACGCTTTAGTGTTAGAATTTCCTTTTGGTTCTTACAAAATTTTCTAGCTCTCAAGCTTTTTCTCAGTTTCTTCAGATATATTCATAAGAATTCTTTTATAGCCCCTGTCTGATAGTTCCATTCTTAAGACACTTTGTGCCTCTGTTTTTGTTAGTGATGGTTCTTTCTGCTTTTCCGACACATGATCTGGGCCCCTTCTGAGCCTGGTTGTGTCTGTAGTTTGCCCCAGACAATGTATGGGGAAAATGGTAGAGATGAGAGCATGGAGAACCCTTTTACTACTGTTAATATTTACTTCTGACAGCAGCCACCCCATGGACACCGGCAACCAGCAACCACACATTACCTTAATTAGATTAGGAATTGAGAAGATGTGAAGATGGGCTTCAGTCCCTCTAAAGGCTGCTTTCTTTCTGGTTCTTGCATATATATTCTAGGGCATAAATACGGAAAATTTACTAGAGTCTTCTCTCTCTTCAATAAGTTTTTTTTTTTTTTTTTTTTGAGATGGAGTCTTGCTTTGTCACCCAGGCTGGCATACAGTGGCACAATCTCGGCTCACTGCAACCTCCGCCTCCCGGGTTCCAGTGATTCTTCTGCCTCAGCCTCCCAAGTAGCTGGTATTATGGGCATGCGCCACCATGCCTGGCTGATTTTTGTGTTTTTAGTAGAGACAAGGTTTCATGTCTTGAACTCCTGACCTCAAGTGATCCACCCGCCTCGGCCTCCTAAAGTGCTGGGATTACAGGCATGAACTACCACACCTGGCCCTCTCTTCAGTAACTCTTAAACTCAAATTTTGTCCCCTTTTCTCTTAAGTTTGTCAAGGTTTGCTCAAAATTTTAGCCTCTTAAGCATTATTAAATAATCACCACAGGCTCTGGAAAGGTGGCCTCAAATCCTGGTATTCTCTCAGGGCTCCCCTCCCTTCCTGGATCTTGTCCCTGCAATTCCTCACTGCTCTATTGGTATTCTGGTGCTCTCAAGCATGATTTTTCTTTTTTTTTTTTCCCAAGCTCTTCTAATTGTTCTCACTGGAGAGTTGGCGAGAACTACCTAGTTCATCTTTATTGATAGCAGAACAGAAATTCTAAATGGAAATAAATATCACATGTGCTCACTCATTTGTGGAAGCTAAGAAAGTGGATCTCACGGAAGTAGAGAGTATAATGGTGGTTACCAGGGGCTGGGAAGACAGTGGGGAGAGGATGATGAAGAGAAGTTGGTT
>NW_012106820.1:1243491-1269752 GCF_000951045.1 Mandrillus leucophaeus
TAGCGTCTGCTCTATTTTATCTGCCTTCTCTTTTTGGGACAATGATTACATGTTTACCACAGCTTTCACTTTATCTCAGTGATTCTCAACCAGGGGCAGTGTTTCTCCCCAGGGAATATTTGGCATTATCTTGAAAAAATTTCAGTTGCTCCAGTTGGCGAGAAGGATGCTACTGACACAGGGAAGGGGCTAGGGATGCTGCTGAATGTCCTATAGTGCATAGGATGGCTCCCCAAGACAAAGAATTATCTGGCCCCCAATGTCAACAGTGCTGAGATGGAGAAGCCTGCTTTATTCCATATGCTTCCTATTCTTTGCTGTAATTCCCATTACTTTGTCTCTCCATGCTTCATCTAGTCTGTTTTCTGTTGACTTATATTCAATATTCAGTCCTTGAATTCTCTCATTGTGTCTATCTGCCGTTAGTCCCATTTACTGACTTCTTTTTAAAGTTTCAGATATTGCACGCTTTAGTGTTAGAATTTCCTTTTGGTTCTTACAAAATTTTCTAGCTCTCAAGCTTTTTCTCAGTTTCTTCAGATATATTCATAAGAATTCTTTTATAGCCCCTGTCTGATAGTTCCATTCTTAAGACACTTTGTGCCTCTGTTTTTGTTAGTGATGGTTCTTTCTGCTTTTCCGACACATGATCTGGGCCCCTTCTGAGCCTGGTTGTGTCTGTAGTTTGCCCCAGACAATGTATGGGGAAAATGGTAGAGATGAGAGCATGGAGAACCCTTTTACTACTGTTAATATTTACTTCTGACAGCAGCCACCCCATGGACACCGGCAACCAGCAACCACACATTACCTTAATTAGATTAGGAATTGAGAAGATGTGAAGATGGGCTTCAGTCCCTCTAAAGGCTGCTTTCTTTCTGGTTCTTGCATATATATTCTAGGGCATAAATACGGAAAATTTACTAGAGTCTTCTCTCTCTTCAATAAGTTTTTTTTTTTTTTTTTTTTGAGATGGAGTCTTGCTTTGTCACCCAGGCTGGCATACAGTGGCACAATCTCGGCTCACTGCAACCTCCGCCTCCCGGGTTCCAGTGATTCTTCTGCCTCAGCCTCCCAAGTAGCTGGTATTATGGGCATGCGCCACCATGCCTGGCTGATTTTTGTGTTTTTAGTAGAGACAAGGTTTCATGTCTTGAACTCCTGACCTCAAGTGATCCACCCGCCTCGGCCTCCTAAAGTGCTGGGATTACAGGCATGAACTACCACACCTGGCCCTCTCTTCAGTAACTCTTAAACTCAAATTTTGTCCCCTTTTCTCTTAAGTTTGTCAAGGTTTGCTCAAAATTTTAGCCTCTTAAGCATTATTAAATAATCACCACAGGCTCTGGAAAGGTGGCCTCAAATCCTGGTATTCTCTCAGGGCTCCCCTCCCTTCCTGGATCTTGTCCCTGCAATTCCTCACTGCTCTATTGGTATTCTGGTGCTCTCAAGCATGATTTTTCTTTTTTTTTTTTCCCAAGCTCTTCTAATTGTTCTCACTGGAGAGTTGGCGAGAACTACCTAGTTCATCTTTATTGATAGCAGAACAGAAATTCTAAATGGAAATAAATATCACATGTGCTCACTCATTTGTGGAAGCTAAGAAAGTGGATCTCACGGAAGTAGAGAGTATAATGGTGGTTACCAGGGGCTGGGAAGACAGTGGGGAGAGGATGATGAAGAGAAGTTGGTTAAAGGGAGTAAGTTAGATGGAAGAGGCCGGGTGCAGTGGCTCACACTTGTAATCCCAGCACTTTGGGAGGCCAAAGTGGATGGATCACAAGGTTAAGTGATCGAGACCATCCTGGCCAACGTGGTGAAACCCCGTCTCTACTAAAAATACAAAAATTAGCTGGATGTGGTGGTGCATGCCTGTAGTCCCAGCTACTCGGGAGGCTGAGGCGGGAGAATTGCTTGAACCCGGGAGGCGGAGCTTGCAGTGAGCCGAGATTGTGCCACTGCACTCCAGCCTGACGACAGAGCGAGACTCCGTCTCAAAAAAGTAAATAAAAAGAAATTTTAAAAAGTTAGATGGAAGATATAGTTAGAAGGAATAAGTTCTAGTATTTGATAGTATAGTAGAGAAATTGTAGTTAACAATAATTTATCGTATATTTCAACATAACTAGAAGAGCAGACTTGTAATGTTCCCTACATAAAAGATAAATGTTTGAGGTAGTGGATACCCCAATGATACCGATTTCATCTTTACACATTGTCTGTGGGTATCAAAATATCACATGTACCTCCAAAATATGTACAGCTATTAGATATAAATAAAAACACCAATCTGTAGTGCACCTTTATAATTGATACCAATTTATTATGGTAGAAATTTTGTCTCCTAAAACCTCTTTAGGGCTCTGATAGATAAACCCACAAAATTCTTTTAATCTGTATAGACTGAGAATTGTAAGCACTTTTAGTAAAAGATATCTTTCTTGTAAATGTTGCCTTTCAAGGCTACCATTGAAAATATTCCCTGAAGGGTTCAGTTCTCTCAGAGCTTCTCGTTTCATCCTTGACATGCTGTTAAAGGAAGAGAAATAGTCTTGTCATGGAGGAAGGCCAACGAAAATCTCTGCTCCCTTATTGATTTATTTTTAAAATCAGGGTTAGGTAGTGTTTTACTCCTCCTCAGTGAAGAAAGAAATCATTTGGCATCTTCTAATTGCAGTTCCCATGCTTTTAATTTTGGTGATTTCTTTATTCAGTAAACATCAGTTATAAACTATTATAGCCAAAGAAATTTGAAAAGTATTGTAAAATAGTATGTACTTGGGCATATTTATGTGTGTGTAAATGCACACTCTGTCACACACACCCCTGTTATCCTTAGCTCTCCTTGTTGATTTTATTTTTGATATCTCAAGAAAAGGCATCATGTACTATGCTAATTAAGTTTCTAAGATATAAAGCTTGAAGATACAGCAGAAGCCTTGGAGTCACAGCTCCCAGGTAGCCAAAACAATGGACTGAAACTAATATGAAATGAAGCAATGAATTGTACGAAATCTTGTATTATGGGTTAAAAATTAGTGCAGAAGAATGGGCTGTGGGAAAGGTCTGGATGTGTGGCTGCCTACTGGCTCTGCATCAGCTCATAGGTGTAGGAGCTGACCTATGTAAACTGTAGGTGGCAGTGGACGAGGAGTAGGACATTGTAGCTGTCATGGTTAATGAATGCCACCTGTGAGATTCTCAGCATGGGAAATTTACTCTTGCGTCATTGAAAGTGAATTGTCTGTAAATATTCCTGTCTTGGGTAAAAGAGGTGGTGTCTATACTTTGGGGAGAAGACTTAGAGAGGGAGGAGAACTTATTTGCTTTGTTTTGTGGAGAGAAGGCAAGTGTTAAGCTAGCTGTTTAGCTGGTTTCAAATTTCAAGATGTTAAATGAGTTTATAATCTAAAGTATCTATTTTAAGAAGCTCACACAGAGATGGTATGATCAGGGATTTAGATTAAGCAAATTAGGGTAAGGCTGCTCACTGATTGCCAAAATATATTTCATTAAGTACAAATGGATGAAATTTACAATTGAAATCTCTAGTCAGGAAACAGTTTGTTTTGGTTCTCCGTTAGGAAGTTTTATTGTCATTTGAAGTAACCTATAACACACTGGCTAGCTCATAGACACACATTTTATTTTGGAAGTTATTCTTTAACCCAATTTTAAAACTTTAAATTGTAGTAAAATAGATATACACTAATGTGGCACAGTATCAAAACCAATTCAGTGCGTTACCACAAAGTGAACTCACTTAAGCGGTCACCACCCAATACAGATCTTCCCTCCTCCAGAGCTAAACTGTTTGCCTTACTTCCAACACCAGAGTCTAGTTCTGCCCTTCTCTGGAACTCTGTGTGAGAGGCATCACCCAAATACACCGCATGCGTTCTTTGGGATGTAGCTTTTTTGGTTCATTTTTATTTTTGTGAGTCACCCAAGTTGTTTTCTCTAGCTCTTCTTTCTTCGTTTCTATTGTATGAATGTAACAACGTGTATTATTATATTGATGGCTATTTAGATTTCTTCTAGATTTTGTCTGTTTTGAAGAACACTTCAAGGAATGTGGTATATGTCTTGTGATGGACAGGAGTATGCATTGCTCTCTGATACAGATGTAAAAGTAGATTAGCAGGGCCCTAGGGCAGCGTGTTTTTAACTTTTCTGGACGATGCTAAACAATTTTCAAAATGGTTATACCAATTAACATTCCCACCAGCAGTGTATGAAAATTCTTGTTGCTCTACATATTCACCAACGCTTGGCATTTTTAGTCTATTAAATTTACCATTCTAGTGGGTGTAGAGTGACATTTTCTTGGGATTTTAATTAGCATTTCCCTGATTACGGCTAAGGTTGAGGAGATTTTCATTTTTTTAATTTTTCCATTTTGGTATATTATTCTGAGAAGTGTCTAATCGTGTCTCTCTACTATTTCTCTCTTTTTTCTTTTTTTGTTTTGTGTTGGTTTGTTTTTTCTTTATCGATTTGTATGAGATTTTCTGTATTACAGATATAAACCCTTAGTCATCGTCTTTGTTTTGTGCTGTTATAACAGACTGGAGACTGGGTAATTTATTAAAAATAGCAATTTATTTCTCATAGTTCTGGGGATGGGAAAGTCTGATATCAAGGTGCCAGTATCTGGCATAGGTCTTCTTGCTGTGTCATAACATGGTGGAAGGCATCACATGGCAGAAGGGCGAAGAGAGGGTGAGAGAGAGAGAGCAAGAGGGGTAAACCCACTCGCTTCATAATGAACCCACTCCCAAGGTAACTGCATTAGTCCCTTCGGGAGGGTGGGGCCTTCATGACCGAAGCATCTCTTCTAGGTTCTGTCTCACAGTACCATCCTAGTGGAAATTAAATTTCAGCATGAGTTTCGAAGGGGACAGATATTCAAACCATCGCAGGTATATGTTTTGCAGGTATCTTAGAGTCTTTGGCTTATGGTTTAACTTTTTGACATTCTTTCTTTTCTCCTTTTGTAAACTTTTAATTGAAGTATGACATGCTTACAGATTAATGGTGTCTTTTGGTGAACAGAAATTCTTAATTTTAGTGTGACCTAGTTTATAAGTCCTTTCTTCTATGTTTAATGCTGATAGTATCATATTTTAAAAGTCTTTCCCTTCCCCAAGTTCATGAAGATATTTTTCTGTATTTTTTAGAAGCTTTCTATTACTGTTTTAGTGGCTTTTTGTTACTGTTTTACCTCTCAAGTTTATGTTTATAACCCACCTAGAATTGATTTTTGTATATAAAGTGTGTCACTTTGAAGCAGCTTTATGGAAATTGGACTGGTGACTAACTTATTTTGTTTTTCAAGAGTCATGAAAGGGTGGTTAGTGTAATGAGTGCATGATTGTTTAACTGTATCACATTTGGATATTATATTGTCCACCATACCTGTGCCTTAATGGGCATTTTAATTATTTAATGTGTGTATGATATGAAAATAATGTATAGGTTATGGAAATTTTTAATATTTAAAAATGTTGACATCACACACATTATTTACAAAGTCAGTAAAGAAGGGCTTATGAGAAGCCCTAGCCCCTGACCCCAGATTTCCCATCACCATCCTAAGACAGGTACTTTTAACAGACTCTATTTCAGGTCATCACTCCTATTTTAATATTCTGCTTATGTTTCTATTTCTTGATTGATTAAAATATCAGATTCTCTGGACCTCTGCTGAAATTAAAATGCCTTTAAATATCTTCAGTATGGATATTCTTATTTTTAGAAGGGATTTTGTTAACAAAAAAAATTAGACAAATTCAATTTAGCAGACGTGATATGAGCAAAGAACAATTCATGAATCAGGCAGCACTCAGGACCAGAAGAGGTTCAGAGAGCTTGACCTAGCACTGTGAGCAGCCAGCTCGTATAGGCTGAACACAGAAGCAAATTAGATAATCTGATTGGCTACCACTAGGCACTTACCTTATTTGGCATGGGATGATGAGTTGTCTGCCTGTGATTGGCTGAAATCTGACTGTTCGTGATGAACTGAAACTCTGCTGTTACAGTCATAAGTTAGGTCTTTGTTGGTTTACTTAATAAATTAGGTTGCCTTTGTTAAGAAGGAACTCAAAGATGGGAGATAGTCTCAAGCCAGTGGTCTCCTGCTTATTTCATTTAGCATTTTGTTTGTTAGGAATGGCAGTGTGTCCCTCAAATCAGGATCTGATGATGAAGGTTGTTGGCTAATGATTGAGATGGAGATGGGTTTTTTTAATTTGTTTTTATTTGGATGCTTATCTGATTCTGAAGGAAAAGAAAAAAATTTCCCTAAATTTCTTAGCAAATCAAAAGCTTTATACACTGACTGATTTTAAAGATAGGCTGTAATTAGGTAATGAACATTTTGATGTGTTAACTTGAAAAACCTCAACTTTATAGCCGTAGCTAATATATTAACTGAAATATGTTTTGGGTTTTGAAAATCAATTGACCAAAAGTTTTAAAAACATTCTTTTTAAAAACCACATTTAAAAACTTTCTTGTAGCATTTTCCTTTAAAAATAAAAAGTGCTAGTTTTTAAGTCTTTGATCAAATGTTGTTACTCCTCAACTTTGTGACTGAATCATTTAGGACAATATTTTAAATTTGCCTAAAATATCTGTAGGTTAAAGATCAAGAAAATTTCTTGATCAGAAATGAAAGGATAACAGATATGTTGGTAAAAATGGACAACATCCATCGAATCCTGATACTTGCAAACATTCAGGCTCACATCCTATAGACAATTGGAAGTCAGGATATACATGTAAGTTAGGTAAATTTCAGACAGCCTGTAATGTTTCAAGCAGAAAGATGTCTCCAGATCTGTCTTGGAGGCTTCCCTGTTCTTTACATTACTGGTCTTGCATTTTACAACTCCAGACTAAACAGAAACTGTATCAGAGGCCTTTGTCTTAGTGATTAGGCCAGGGAGTGATCTACTCTGACTCATGGTCCCAGGGGCAGTAGGCTTTTAATTTTGCTTCCTGCACTCTAGGATTGACTGTCATGCAGCTGAAGATGATATGTGGCTGCAGGGAGCACCTCCTTGCCTCCTTTCCCTCTGAGACATGCAGGGTTGTTTGGACCCTCCATCCTCTTCCATGCACAAAGCCATTAATGCAAAATCCATGGTCTGAGACGATCCTTTGACAGTAACCATCAGGCGTGCATTAAAACAGCAGTGTACAGATGGTACCTTCATTGTTTCTGACAGGGACAATTATGGGCATTGGATTAAAGTAAAAACTGAAAAGGAATATTCATGACAGGAAATTTCCCTTGCCGGGGGTGTTTTGCAACAGCGGGAAGCAGCTGGTCATTGATGTGTCGGCACAAGGCGGCTTCCTGGATTTCCACTGGCTTCCTGGGTTTTTCCAGATGTCACTTGAAAAGCACACTGAATTAGTCCTTGAAACTTAGTGTTAAAGTACTTGAAACTTAGTCTCAAATAGAGGAAATGAACACAGAGTGGGATACATAATGTGGTGTTGTTTGGATTGGGAATATTGTACTTATTTCAGAAACGCCACTCTTTATGGAGGAAAATTAGTTTCCTCCTTACTTTATTGTTAAATCTACCGGGAAATCTGGAAAGGACTGTGGGGGCAGAGCTAGAGTGGACTGGTATTCAGGGCCTCCTAATAGGTGGCTTTGGTTGTGTGACTTTGGATGCATATATCACTGTGTGTATTTGAAAAAAGCCCTAAAGTAACGTCATCTATATGTATATAACTTTAAAGAACTTTCACATTTTTAAAGCACTTTCACTGATCTTTGATCATGTGAAATGGTATTCTTAATGACTGTACCTGTGTAGGCAGAGAACATTTTGGGACCTGAACCCAGATCTTCTTTGTATTTTTTTTTTTTTCTTTTCGAGACAGAGTCTCACTCTATTGCCCAGGCCGGAGTGCAATGGCATGATCTTGGCTCACTGCAACCTCCGCCTCCTGGGTTCAAGCAATTCTCATGCCTCAGTCTCCCAAGTAGCTGGGACTACAGGTGCACACCACCACGCCCAGCACATTTTTGTGTTATTAGTAGAGATAGGGTTTTACCATGTTGGCCAGGCTGGTCTCAAACTCCTGACCTCAGGTGATATGCCTGCCTTGGCCTTCTAAAGTGCTATATTTTTTTGTTTTCGGGATATTTCTGTTTATTTGCTCATTAAATGAATGGAGTATGAAATAAGTGACCAGTGAGATTTTATTTTCAGTTTGAATTATTAATTTTTTTGGCATTTGATGTGTTTTACTCCTTTGCAGTTATTCTTTCTGATGCTTGAACTGTCAGATTGGCTCCTGCATTGTTTTGCTACGGCCACTGTGATCCTTAATCATTTCTTCTATTTCCTGGCAGAAAATAAAATAAGGTGTCCCAGGCTTACTGTGTGTACCTCCCACTACAGACTGGAATCTGCCTTTGCTAAGGAGCATTGCAGTGGGAAATTAAATTTGGAAACCACAGACTGTCAGGAGGTATTGGAAGAAATTCCAACTTGAGTCTAATAGATATCTCAGAAAGAAACAACTGAGCAAATGGAAGTACAGATATAGAGAAATGATTTTGTTTTGTTTTGTTTGCTTTTTAAAAGCTTCTAGAGTTGAGGGAAGACACAAACGCACATACTTAGAAGCAGCAGACCCACTGCATCCTTCAATTCCAGTACATCAAGTGTAAGGAAAAAAAAAACTATTTAGGATATTGCAGAGGGCTATGACCCCCAAGCTCAGATGAGAAACTGATTAGTATCCTAAGATCTCTGAAACGCCAAGTAGAAAGGCAAAAAAGAAAAAAAAGAAAAAAAAAAAAAGGTGTTTTCATGTATGCAAGGATTCAAAGTTAACACCCACAAATTGTCTGAAAGAAATGCTGGAATAATGTATGCCAGTTATGCAGAATCAAAATCAAACTCTAAGCAAAATAAGTGAGAGATAATAAATCTAAGCAGTTAGAGTCCAGAAAATTTGGCATTAAGCCTAATTGTCAGTTGTCAACCCCTGAAACATCAACAGCAATATATAACAAACTTTAGAATTCACTCTACAGTCCTGGAGGAGTGAGAGTTGTGTATTTCAGAGGTAGAAAAAGCAGAAAAGAAATGCATTCTAAGAGATTTCTCTGTATCGATATCATCTATTTATATGTATGCCTGTATATACGTGTGTGTGTGTGCATATGGACTGATTTATGAAGGTATATACAGAAATAGAAAGGTTATGCATTTTCACATAACTTTCACATAAACTTGTAAATAACCACTATAAGAATAGAAATAGGATATAAAGGTTTCAAACCTTGAAGGGCAATAATGGAACAAAGAAAACTGAACAATCCAGTAAAACTAAGAAATGCTTTTAGAAAACACAAGAAAAGTCTGGCAAACAGGCAACACGTTATGACAACAGAAACGAACGCAGTCTTATCCATAATCACCATGTTGCAGATTGGACATTTTCAGCTGAAGATGTTCCAGCTGTGGCCACTTTCAAGAGCTAGACTGAAATCACAAATTCTCAGACAAAAATAAGTAAATAGGCAGATAGGCAAATAGGGAGATGGGGAAAAGCTGCAGCAAGCAGATGTTAACAGTGGTTACAGAACTACGTCTTGCTGTAATGGGGGTTAATTGAGGAAAACCGTCTGTGGCGGGACGGCGTGTCTTCGCTGAGGTGCGATGGCTTTGTTGGCTGCAGAAACAGGCATCAGAGTCCGAGAAGAGGGCAGAGCACGTAGCCGCAGGATGAGCACACCTGCCAAGGGCTGATATGCAGAGCTGCCTACCTGAGGAGTATGTGGGCCAGGAGAGCTTTGGATTCATCACAAGAGCAAGAGGAGATGCATGGCAGCAGTCGCCAATGCCCGTGCCCTGTTTCATGATAAGCGTGTGATCTCACTCAGTCTTTGTGGCAAGTCCGTTGGATGTACTGTCATTCTCTCGATTTTGTTGATTGGATACCAATGCTGGCCCAGATTCGTGATGCTTGTAGTAGTGGAACCACCATGCTCAGCGGGACTAGACAGCTGCCAAACAGTGGAGGCTCAGGAAACCCCTTCACTTAAGTGCCAGCCTCACCCAGTCCAGACCTGGGAGGAAGCCAGGTAGTGGCAGCAGAAGAGGAGGGGGGAAAGTCATCCAGGCACGTTTCCTCCGTGGAAAGGACAGCCTAAGATTGCTCTAGGTCTGGTTCAAATGGAGGTGTCCATAAAGAGACTTCCAGATCTCTTCCCATCAGAATTAACCTTTTGTACTCCCACAATACTGAAATACTTTACTTATTTGTGGCTCTTAGGACAATTCAGAGAGAGACAAAAGATTTGAATTCACAAGAACAACATTTAAAAATGAGATAAGGCCGGATGCAGTGGCTCACGTCTGCAATTCCAGCACTTTGGGAGGCCGAGGCGGGTGAAGCGCTTGAGATCAGGAATTTGAGACCAGCCTGTCCAACATGATGAAACCTCATCTCTACTAAAAATACAGAAATTAACTGGGCTTGGTGCTGGGCACCTGTAGTCCCAGCTACTGGGGAGGCTGAGGCAGGAGAATTGCTTGAACCTGGGAGGCGGAGGTTGCAGTGAGCTGAGATTGCACCACAGCACTCCAGCCTGGGTGACAAAGTGAAACTTCATCTAAAAAAACAAAAACAAAAACAAAACAAAACAAAAGACTTCATTTAAAAAAACAAAAACAAAACAAAACAACAATAAACAAACAGAAAACAACAAAACAAAACAAATGAGACCCTCAGTAATTATGTGAGCTTGGGAAAGCTTCCACACCTCTTACATTCTGTTCTTTAAAGTAATAATAATTCCTGTGATATTGTCACAATACTCTTATGATTGGTGATACTTTTAAAAATTAATATTTTGGTAATGTAACTCTTGCCCATAGTTTAAAAGCTGAGATAGTTCTGTGAAGATTATTGTTCCTCTGCTTCCATTTACATTTCTCATAGACAACCAGTTCTAACTCTTTTCGCTGTTTCTTTGAGATTTACATGCATATCTTGAAATAAAATGCTTATATTAAAGCACTTTTTGCTTTAGTTCTGTTGAACAGTGAAGAACCTCACAATACTGAAGGTGAGGACTTAGTTCTCCGTTCACTCTCTACCTCCACCACCATGCATAATTAACACACTTCCCTTCATTTATCACATTTACCTAATGAAATTACATAATCATTTTTGTTTAAATTAATATACAATGTTTATATTATAATCTGTAAGCTCGTGATTCACAGCTGAGCCATGTGATAGGCTGTACTCCTTTTCCTTAGAGTTAATACTATTATCTTTGGCCAGTGTTGAATTTTTCGTGTAATGATCACTATTCCATCCCCAAACTCTCCAGTAGACGTGTAAATTTCTCTGCGTGTGTTCAGACACCTGTGGATCTGTGTCTTCCATGTTGTTAGAGACGTCTTTTGAAGCATTTCGTCCTCCTGCTTGAATGTAAATTGATTGTTTCCTAGGCCTGCTCTGCAGCTGTCAGACTGATATTTTCTTTTATGATTGCGTTTTGTCAACAGCTTTCTGAGATCTACTGAGTATTCTACAATCCAATTTGATTCCGACACTACCTTGCACTTCTGCCTGACCATCTACACATTTGGGGCTTCCTACAACTTCCTCACATTTGTTAATCTACCAGAACAACTCACAGAACTCGGTGCTATATAGTCATCTGTCATTTAATGATGAGGATGCATTCTGAGAAACGCGTTATTAGGGGATTTCGTTCTTGTACAAACATCAGCGTCTACTTACACAGACCTAGGTGTTATAGCCTACTACACACTTAGGCTATATGGTAGAGCCTGTTGTTCCTAGGCTATCAACCTGCACAGCATGGTGCTGTACTGAGTAGTATAGGCAATTGTAATGCAATTGTAAGTATTTGTGTATCTAAACATAGAAAAGGTGTAGTACAAATACAGAATAAAAGATAAAAGAATGATATACCTATACAGGGTGTTTACCATGAGTGCAGCTTGCAGGACTGGAAGTTGCTCTAGTAAGTCAGTGAGTGAGTGAGTAGTGAGTAAATGTGAAGGCCTGTGACGTTACTATGTGCTACTGTAGACTTTGTAAACACTGTACACTTAGGCTACATTAAATTAAAAAAAAAAGTAATTGCGCCATGATATTATGACAGCTATGACATCACTAGGCAATAGGAATTTTTCAGCCATTATAATCCTATGGGACCACTTTTAGATACTCCGTCTGTAGTTCCCTGAAATGTCATTATGTGACACACAATTGTCCTAGTGATTATCATTTTATTATAAAAATGCAAATGAGCATCCAGGTGAAAAGTTACATAGGACAAAGTCTAGGAAGTCCTAAGCACAGGGTCTTCTGTCTCTGTGGGACTAGCAGTGCCATCCTCTTCATACGTTGATATGTTCACCAACCAGGTAGTTTCCCCAAGCCTTGCTGTCTGGAGTTATTGATGGAGTTTCATTTTGTATGCATGATTGATTAAACTTTTGACCACATGATTGAGCTAAATTTCCAGCACCCCCTCCCCTTCTTGGAGATTAAGCCTCAAGTTCCAGTTCTCAATCACTTGGTTTCTCTGGTAACCAGCCTCCATCCTGAAACCACTCAGGGGACCCCTTCCACGAGCCACTCCATTAGCGTAACAAGGAATTTCTGTCACTAAGAGTTTTTGAAGCTCTATGTCAGGAACCATGGACAAAGACCAAAGAGCTACTTTGTATTTTTCCAATAGCTATCAACTAGAGAATTGCCCTTGCCATTCTCCGTTTATGGATCCAGGTCCTCTTTCCTGGTTTATCTTCTCAGTTGATGGATAGTATCCTTTATTACAGTTTGGGAAAGGGAGCATAGTAGGATTTTGAAGACCTGATTTTTACCCTTACACTTGATGAATAGTGTGGCTAGGAGTAAGTTGAATAATTTTTTCGTAGAATTTTGTTTTGTATTTTCTTCTTCCAGTGTTCCAGTTCCCAAGAATTTTGTTTTGCTCTCTGAATGTTTCTTGTTGAAAGTATTTGATTTTTGTTAGTATTTTTAAAACAATGCCGTTGCTCTGTTATAGTACTGAAGTTGTCCTTGTCTTTCTCCTTCTTCTTCTTTCTTCCTTCTTCCTCCCCGTGCCCCTTTCCCTTCGCCTTCTCCTTCTTCTTTCTTTCTTTCTTCTGCTTCTGCTGCTGCTTTGTTTTCCTCCTGCTCCTTGACCCTTCTACTTCTTGCTTTCACTTTTTATGGAATTTTTCCTCTATTTTCTGTATTGTCTGCATCCTCCAAGTCCCTTTATCTGTTGTTTATTTTGGTGTGTATTTGTCATATTAGAGCCTTTCTCATAATGATAGGTGATCTTTGGTAGAAGCTGTGTGTGTGGTGTGTGTGTGTGTGGTGTGTGTGCGAGCAGGGAGTTCCCATGTCTGTGTTGTGGTGGTGGTGTTGGAGAAGTGGGCTTCATCGTAGCATGATTTGGATGGGAAGCTATTTTGGGGACCTGAATATGATTAGGTCTTTTCTCTAGGGTGGATCATGTTTCCCAGAGAAAATTTTTCTAGTATGCTACCTGGGCAGTATGTGCCTGGCAGTCAGAGCTCTGGAAACCAAAACAAGGGAGGGGCTGGGGGTCATGCATTCTTAACCCACCTCTGTTGTCAGTATGCACTGTGCTCTTGCTTTGCTTGTGCTCGTCATACAGAGTCCTTCTGATATTTCCTCTTCTGAGAATAAAATGCTAATATTATGCCAGGGCCAAGAGGGGCAGTTGCCACTTGTGCATTGTGGTTCTTAAAATGAATATGCAACAGAGCTTATGAAGAACTTTTAGAATATGAGTGTTAAGGTATGTATGTGCAAACAGCAGAATAATGGCCTCTGAAAATTGTTTCCCCCATAAAATCAGAAGGGAGACGGAAACTGCCAACATTTGCCAAAAGTAAGTTTTTCAAAACTTTAGAAGTAAACTAAAATGAGACCAAAAACTTGCAGCAATCTGGGGAGCATTTATTTTTTATAAAAATAGGCCAAATCTTGGTAAGAACAGTGACTTTTGTGACATTTTAACCTGCCCTATTTCCTTCTCCCATCTCCAGCTCCCTGGTAGCCTTGGATCTGCAATTCAGGCTGCAGTCATGATGCAACCATCAGCCTGTCTGTCACCAAAGTGGACAGAACAGAAAGCTCCTCAGAGTCTCACTGTTGGATCATTGTTAATATTTGGTCTGTCTGGTGGTTCAGTAGAAGACCCCACTTGCAAGACTATTTTTACTTGACAAATCCAGAGCTTTCCCAGTCCAGAAAGCCTTTTCCCTGGGTGGTTGGGTTGAAAATTTAGAAGTAATTGCTTAACCTTGGGGCTGCCCAAGGCAGTGGGTATCAATTGAGGAAGATAATAAACTAAAAAAAGATTAAAAGGAAAGGCTGGGGTATTCGATGTCCACAAGTTCTTTGAAAAGCTCCAAAAAACATGTGTAAGGCTGTGCACGTGCTCAGGAAAAATCTGAGAAGGTCTTAGCTTCTCACCTCTGACTGACCTTGAGACTGTGCACAGGCAGGAAGTGAAGGCCAAGGCAGAGCTGTCAGCTGCCTGGCTGTGTGCTGAAGGTGTGCCCCAGCACACAGACACAGTCCACTGCAAACACTGGGGATTCATGGATGCCAAGCATGGAAGGAAATCTCAGTTTCATGAATAGCTGGCAACTCATCTAACAAAGGAAAGACTTTAGTGACTACACACTACAAAAAACATTAGACTTTACAGAACTGGTTTAAAATAGTTACTGAATAAACAAATAGCAACAACAACAAACCTGGGGTTGGAGGATGTACTTTCCAGATTTGTCACATTACAGTATTTTTTTTTTTTTTTTTGAGATGGGGTCTCGCTCTGTCGCCCAGGCTGGCGTGCAGTGGCATTGATGACCGTTCGCTGCAACCTCCACCTCCCGAGTTCAAGCAGTTCTCCTGCCTCAGCCTCCCAAGTAGCTGGGATTACAGACGCCGGCCAACACACCCAGCTAATTTTTGTATTTTTGGTAGAGAGAGGGTTTCACCGTGTTGACCAGAATGGTCTGGATCTCGTGACCTCGTGATCTGCCTGCCTCAGCCTCCCAAAGTACTGGGATTACAGGCGTGAGCCACCACACCGGCCACATTGTAGTATTTTAAATGTCCAGTTTTCAAAAAATATATATATGAAACATGCAGTGAAAAAAGAGCATATGGCATATACAGAGGGAAAAACAAAACAGAATCAATAGGAACTGTCCTAAGGACGCCCAGATGTTGAGTTTACTAGCAAAACACTTTAAACCAGTTATTTTATGTATGATCAATGCAGTAAACACTGTGTAAAACACAAAGGAAGGTAGAAGAATATCTCACCAAATAAATAATGCCAGTAAAGATGCATAGACATAAAACTGGATTCTGGAGTTAAAAATTCCAATAATGAAAATGAAATATTAATTGAGTCTCAAAGATTCGAACAGGTGGAAGAAAGAAACAAGGAACTTAAAGACAGATCAACTGAATTTATCCCATCGGAATAACAGAAAAAAATAATGGGGAAAAATGAACTAAGCGTCAGAAACCTGTGAGGAAACAATTATACCAACATATGCAAAAAAGTTGTCCTAGAAGGAAAGAGGAAAGAAAGGGGCAGAAAGAATATTTGAAACCAAAGGGAGTAAAAGCTTCCCAAATTGGGTGAAAAACATTGATGTACACATCCATAAAGCTTAACAAACTACAGGAAGGATAAAACCAAAGATCCACACCTAGATACATCATAATCAAACTGTTGAAAGACAGAGAATCTTGAAAGCGCAGGAGAGAACCAACTCATCCCATGCAAAGTAGCCTTCATCAGGTGAACAGCTGATTTCTCAACAGAAACCGTGGAAGATAGAAAGAAGGGGAGCAGGATATTTTCAAAGGAAGAAAAGACTTTGAGAATTCTATACCCAGTAAAAAATATCTTTCAAAAATGAAGGAGCAATTCATGCATTTTCCGATTTTAGAAAAGCTGAGACAATCCACTGTTGGAAAATTTTCCCTACAAGAAAATCCTGAAGAGAGTATTTTAGGTGAAATGAAAGGAGAGTCTACAGTAATTGAGATCCATAAAGAGATAAAGAATATCAGTGAGTAACTACCGAGGGAAACATAAAAGACACTGTAAATATTTGTGTTCATAACTCTTTTTCTCCTCTCTGATTTGAGATGTAGCTATATAAAACAGTAATTATAAATATGTGTTGATGTGCATACAGCGTATACAAATGTAATTTTTAATGCAACAACAACATAAAGAAAGGAGGAGAAAACAGAGTTATAGAGGGGGAAAGTTTTTGTACACTATTGCTTTAAGTTAGTATCAATCCAGACAAGATTGTTAGAAGTCAAGATGTTAATTGTAATTCCCAGGAAAAACAGCTTTACAAAAAGTAAGTGAAGTGACAAGGAAATGAAAATGGTACACTGGAGAACATCTGTTTAACAAATTAGAAGGCAGTAGGGAAGGATTGGGGGAAGCACACAAGGCATGTAGAAAATAATAAATAGCACCTAAGACATATAGAAAATAAATAGCAAACTGGGCACATTGGCTCACACCTGTGTTTTAAGCCCTTTGGGAGGCTGAGGCAGGAGAATTGCTCGAGGTCTATGGTTGGAGGCCAGCCTGGGTTACTGAGTGACGCCCCATCTCTACAAAAAAAAGAAAAATTAGGTAGGCATGGTGATGCACACCTGTAGTCCTAGCTACTCAGGAGGCTGAAGTAAGAGGATTGCTTGAGTGCATGAGTTTGATGCTGCAGTGAACTGTGATTACACTGCGCTCTAGCCTGGGTAACAGAGTAAGACCCCAAGGAAGGAAGGAGCAACATGGTAGCTGTAAATTCTACTTTATCAGATTGCACATGAAATTAGGTGGATTAGACACTCCAATGAAAATACAGAGATTGACAGAATAAATAAAAATAATTGGGCTGTATATGCAACAGACACATTTTAGATTCAAAGGCACAAATAGGGTGAAAATAAATAGATGCGAAAAGATAATAGCACGCAACAGTAATGAAACTAGAGCTAGAGTAGCTATACCAATATCAGACAAAATAGACTTAAAAGTATTACTACATCTCTACTAAAAATTCAAAAATTAGCTGGGTGTGGTGGTGGGTGCCTGTAATCCCAGCTACTTGGGAGGCTGAGGCAGGAGAATTGCTTGAACCTGGGAGGCGGAGGTTGTAGTGAGCCGAGATTGCACCACTGCTCTCCAGCCTGGGTGGCAGAGCAAGACTCCGTCTCGGGGGGAAAAAAAAGAAAAAGTGTTACTACAGGCTAAAAAGAACATTTCATTATAATAAAAAGTCAATTGGTCAGGAATATATCACAATTATAAATACATATGACCTATCGATGGGGTCCTCAAATACATGAGGCAAAAAGAGACAGAATTAAAGGGGAGTAATAGAAAATTAAACAAAAATAGTTGAAGACTTCAGTACCCCTGTTTCAATAATGATAGAAACACTAGATGGTTAAAAAATAAATGGAAGACTTGAATGCCTTTCGTCTTCTAGCTAATGGACACCTTTTTTTGTGATACCCTTGTTTCTTGTGCATAATTTTTAAACAACTGCATAAAGCAATAATTAAAATCTGACATTAGACTTAATAATAGAGTTAATAACCGTTAGGCTTAAATTAGACCTAATAGACACATCTATAGGACACTCTACAGAAAATGAAAAGATAACTCATAGAATGTGAGATAATATATGAAATAATATATCTCCTAAGGGTCAAGTATCCAGCATATGTTAAAGAAACTCTTACAGCTCAACAAAAAATACAACCTAATTTAAGAAAGATCAAAGGACATTTATCCAATGAAATACTAAATGAGTAGACATTTATTCAATGCAATAGTAAAACCCACTGAGGCTGGGCCTGATGGCTGAAACCTGTAGTCCCAGCATTTTGGGAGGTTGAGGCAGGAGGATCACTTGAGGCCAGGAGTTGGAGACCAGCCTGGGCAACCTGTCAAGACCCAATCACTACAAAAAATTTTAAAAATTAACTGGGTGAAATAGTGAATTGACTGTAGTCCCAACTCCTCAGGAGGCTGAGGCAGGAGGATCACTTTAGCACAGGAGGTCAAGGCCACAGTGAGCTATGATTGTACCACTGCACTCCAGCCTGGGTGACGGACCAAAACCCCATCTCAGAAAACAAAAACAAAACTGCATTGAATTCTGTACTTTAAAAAGATAATTTTATCATATATGAATTGTATCTCATTTTTTTAAGTGTAAATGCTTGTGTCCAAACCTTCTTGTGTCTTGAATTGGTCAATGTGAAAAGAGGTCTAGGTTGCTTTTTTTAAAAGAAAGCTTCCTGAATTTTCTGCTGTGAATATTGTGTTAGCAAACATAGATTTTGAAAATCAGAGAAACATCACAACTTGAAACACTCTGAGCACTTAACTTGAAAGTACTACATATGCTATTTTTATAATTATCTTTTATCTGATTTTTTCCCCCACTCACCGGATTTATCTCAATTGGTGAAGTATTTATTGAGGCTTCTTAATAGATATCTGTTTGGAAGAATTATAAACCTTTTAAAATAAATAAACCAGCTTTATTGAAGCTGTAATTAACATACAAAAACTATACAGTTTAAGTATACAGGTTGATAAGTTGAGACAAGTTTGTACACTCATGAAACCATTCCCACAATATAAAGAACGTTTCCATCATTTGTAATAGGCTGTTTTTTGTTGTTGTTGTTTGTTTGTTTGTTTTTTGCCCCTCTGCAGTTTCTCCCTTACACCTCAGCTTCCTCTAACCTCCAGGCAACCACTAATCTGATTTGTCACTATGGATGATTTTGCTCACTATTTAATTGGAGTTTTTAAATGTTGAATATGGAGAGTTCTTTATATATTCCACAAAATGGACCAACACAGTAAACTGGTACTGAGGAGTGGGGTGTTGCTATAAAAGATACTTGAAAATGTGGAATTAATTTTGGAACTGGATATGGGCAGAGGTTGGAAGAGTTTGGAGGACTTAGAAGACAGGAAGGTTAGGGAAAGTTTGGAGCTTCTTTGAGACTGGTTAAATGGTTTTGACCAGAATGCTGATGGCAATATGGACAGTGGAAACCAGGCTGATGAGGTCTCGGATAGAAATAAGGAATTCATTAAGAACTGGAGTAAGGGCGCTCCTGTTACACCCTAGCAGATTGTTCGGCTGCATTGTGCTCATGTTCCAGGGATTTATGGAAAGTTGAACTGAAGAGTGACAACCTAGGGCATCTGGCAAACGACATGTCTAAGCAGCAGAGCGTTTAAGAGGTGACATGGCTGCTGCTAACAGCCTACTGTCAGATGCAGGAGCGAAGAAATGACTCAGAGTTGGAACTTACATTTAAAAGGGAAGCAGAGTGTAAAAGTTGAGAAAATTTGCAGCCTGGCTGTGTGAAAGACAAAGCATTTTCAGGAGAGGACAACAAGCAGATTGTGTCAGGAGAGGACTACAAGCACTAGTGGAGCAACTTCTCCCAAAAGAGATTTGCATGACTAAAAGGGAGGTAAGCACTAATAGCCAAGACAATGGGGGAAAAGGCCTTGAAGGGGTCTCAGAAATCTTTGGGACAGAACTTCCCATCACAGGTCCAGAGGCCTAGGAGGAAAGACCAATTTCTGAGGCCAGACCTGAGGCCCTGCTGCCCTGCACAGCCTTAGGATACTGCATCCATGATCCTGGAAGCTTTGGCTCCAGTCATGGCACAGAGGGCTCCAAGTACAGCTTAAGCCACTGCTTCAGAGGACATAAGCTTTGGTGGTACCATGTGGTGCTAAGTCTGCAGGTGCACAGAATGCAAAACTGAAGAAAGCTTGGCAGCTTGCACCTAGATTTCAGAGGATGTATGGAAAACACTGGGTGCCCAGGTGGAAGCCTATTGCAGGGGTGGAGCTACCATGGAGGGTATCTAACAGGGTAGTGCTGAGGGGAAAGATGGGATTGGAGCCCTCACACAGAGTCCCCACCAAGTCACTGCCTACTGGAGCTGTAGGAAGGGGGCAACCATCCACCAGACCCATGAATGGTAGAGCCACTGTCAATTTGCACCCTGAGCCTGGTAAAGCTGCAGGCGGTCAACTCCAGCTTGTGCGAGCAGCCACAGAGACAGCAGTCTCTCCAAAGCCACAGGGTCAGAGCTTTCCAAGGCCTCGGGAGCTCGCCTCTCACAGCAGTGTACCCAGGATGCGGAACATGGAGTCAAAGGAGGTTACATTAGAGCTTGAAGGTTTAATGTCGGCCCTGCTGGGTTTCAGACTTGTGTGTGGCCTATTGCCCCTTTCTTTTGGCTGATTTCTCCCTTGAGGAATGGGAATGTTTACTAAATGCCTGTACCACCATTGTTTCTTGAAAGCAAATAACTTGTTTTTGATCTAACAAGCTCATAGGTCAAAGAAATTTGCCTTAGGTGAAACTTCGGACTTTTGATTGAGTTAATGCTGGAATAAGACATTTGGGGACTATTTGGAAGGGATAATTATATTTCGTAATAGGAGAAGAACATGAGATTTAGGGGTCCAGGTGCAGAATGATATGGTTTGGGTATTTGTTCCCTCTAAATCTCTTGTTGAAATGTGATCCTCAGTATTGGAGGCGGGGCCTGGTGGAAGGTGTTTGGGTCATGGGGGTGGATCCCTCGTGAATGGCTTGCTGCTCTTCCCATCGTAACAAGTTCATGCAAGAACTGGGTGTTTAAAAGAGGCTAGCACCACTTCCCCTCTATCTTGCTCCCTCTCTTGCCGTATGACACACCTGCTCCCCTTTTGCCTTCCACAATGATTTTAAGCTTCCTGAGACTTGACCAGAAGCAGATGCTGGCACCATGCTTCTTGGGCAACCTGCAGAACCGGAAACCAAATAAATCTCTTTCCTTTGTAAAGTACCCAGTCTCAGGTATTCCTTTTTACCAATGCGAAAGGGACTAATACATTGGTCTTCCTTCATTGTCTTCCTTCTTCCTGTTCCCATTTTCTCCCTTCCTTTTTTCCTTCCTCCTCCTTATTGTTAAAAATTGTAAATGTTAATGTACATTTAATTTTGATGTCCATATGCTCATTGCTGATATATAGAAATCAAGTTGATTTTTGGTATGTTAATTTTGTATCCTGCAGCTTTGCTGAACTTACTTATTCTGTTTTTGTTTTGTTTTTGTGGATACTTTGGGATTTTCTGTGCAGATAATTATGTCTTCTGCAAATAACCAGTGTTATTTCTTTCTTTTCCATCTGTATGTGTTTTGTTGTCTTTTCTTCAACTTACTGCACTGGCCAAAACTTCTAACAGTATAACGTAACGTAACGTAATGTAACGTAAGGTAACGTAACGTAACACAACACAACACAACACGCTAGAAGTTTTAGCCAGTGCAATAAGTTCAAGAAAATAGAATAAAAGTAGTGAGAGCAAGTGTCTTTGCCTTGTTTGCTGTTTTAAGAAGAAATTATTGATTCTTTTGCTACTAAATATAACTGTAACTATAACTGTTTTGTAAATACTGTTTATCAAGTTAAGGAAGTTTGCCTTTATTCCAATTTTTTTTGAGTTTTATAGTGAATGGGTCTTGAATTTTATCAGATGGCTTTTTCTGCAGCTCTTGATATGAATCACATTATTATTATTATTATTATTATTAATGTTTTTGAGACAGTCTCTCCCTCTTCTTGCCCAGGCTGGAGTGCAGTGGCATGATCTCAGCTCACTGCAACCTCCGCCTCCTGGGTTCAAGTGATTCTCAGGCTCCAAAGTAGCTGGGATTACAGGCGTCCACCACCACACCCAGCCAATTTTTTGTAGTTTTATTAGAGATGGGGTTTCACCATGTTGGCCAGGCTAGTCTTGAACTCCTGACCTCAGGTGATCCACCCACCTCGGCCTCCCAAAGTGCTAGGATTACAGGCATGTGCCACAGCGCCTGGCCGGAATCACATTATTCGATAGGAATTTTTTGTGTAGTTTTTCTTCTTTTGCCTTTTATATTTAGATTTTTATATTAATTGATTTTCAAATATTAAACCAGCCTTAAATCCCTGGAATAAACCCTGGTTGATCATGGAACATAACTTTTTTATATATATTCCTGAATTCAATGTGCTAACACGGATTTTTGGTCTATGAGAGATATTCATCTATATTTTCTTTTTTATACTTTCTTTGTCTGTTTCTGTAAGCAGGGTAATATACTAGCTTAATAAATGAATAGAGAAGTGTCTCCTCTTTCATATTGTGGAAGCAGTGGTGTAGAATTGGTGTTAAAATTATTCTTTAAACATTTGATACAGTGAAATCGTCTGGGCTTAGAGACTTTATTTTTAAGAGTTTTAAAATTACAATTTCAGCATCTTTAATGTTATAGGACTTTAAAAATTATTTATTTTATTCTAGGTAGGTTATAATCATTTGTCTTTTTTGAGGGTTTTATTCATTTCATCTAAATTTTCCAATTGATGAGTGTAAAATTCTTCATAGTACTCTCTTTTTATCCTTTGATATCTGCCGGATCTATATTCATATCCTCTATTTTAGTCCTGATACTGGTTATTTGAATCTTCTGTCTTTTTTCATTAGTCTTGCTAAAGGTTTTTCAATGTTACTGATTTTTTTTAGAGAACCAGCTCTTTGTTTCATTGATTTTCTCTATTGCTTGCTTTCAATGTCATTGATTTCTGCTCTTACCTCTGTTTTTTCCTTCATTCTTCTTGCTCTCTGGGAATTTTTTTTTCCCCCTTCTTTTTGTACATTCTTCAGATAGGAGCTTACATTATTATTTGGGTCTTTTCCTTTTTTTATATATATGCATTTATTATTATAAATTTCCCTGTCAGCATTGCTTGCTTTCTATCTCACAAATTTTAATATGTTATATTTTCATATTCAAAATTTTTTTTTAAATTATCTTGACTCTTTCTTTTTGACCTACAGGTTACTTAGAATGTGTGTTTTTCAATGTTTTAGCCTTTGGATATTTTCCTATTATTCTTCCATTGTTTATTTTAATTTGATTCCAAATTATCCTTCGTGTTATTTCAGTTATTCTACATTTTTGAGTTTTGTGGTCCAGATTATGTCACATTTTGGTATGTACTCCCTGGCCATGTGAAAAGAGTATATTCTGCTTTTGTTCAGTGGGGTGTTATATAAATTTCAGTTATATATTTTTAGTTGATGTTAAGTCTGCCTGTATCCTTGCTGATTTTCTGTCTCTTCCTCTTTCAAATTGTGGAGAGATAAAGTATAAACATCTCCAGCTATAATTGTGGATGCTTGTTTCTCCTTTCAATTTTGTAAGTTTTGTCATGTATGTGTTTTGAAGTTTGCTGGCACACAATTAAGATTGCTGTGTTTTCTTGGCAGATTAGCCTGTTTATCATCAGATACTGTCTCTCCCTATCTCTGGTAATTTTATTTGCTCTGAATGCTTTATTTGATATTATATCAGGCCACAACAGATTTATTTAGATTAAGGTTTACATGCTATATTTTGTTATATTGTTTTATTTTCAAATTGTATGTATTGTTTTATTTGATACAGGTTTCTTGTAGACAGCTTATATTTTGGTCATGCTTTTTTGTTGCTATTTTTAGTAGGTTTTATTTTTAGAGCAGTTTTAGGGTTACAGCAAAATTGAATAAAAGTACAAAGATTTTCCATATATCCTCTGTCGCCCCACATGCATAATCTCTCTCATTATTAACATCTCTGACCAGAGTGGTACGTTGTTACGATTGACAGACCTGCACTGACACATCATTGTCACTCAAAATTCATAGTTTACTTTGGGGTTTGTTATTGGTGTTGTGCATTCTGTAGGTTAGGGTAAATGTATAATCAACTGTATCTACCATTATAATACCATTCAGAATAGTTTCACTGCCCCCCAAGTCTTCTCTGATCCACCTAGTCATCCCTCACTCCACCCAACTCTTGACAACCATTGGTCTTTTTACAGTATCTATAATTTTACCTTTTCCAGAATGTCAACTCTGGGAATGTATGGTCCCATAGTTGGGAGCATACAGAATGTAGCCTTTTCAGATTGACTTCTTTCACATAGTAATATGCGTTTAAAGTTCCTCCATGTCTTTTTACGGCTCAATAGCTCATTTCTTTTGAGTGCTGAATAATAATCCATTGTCCAGATGTACCACAGATTACCCATTTACCTACTGAGTGACATTTTGGTTGCTTCCAGTTTTTGGCAATTATGAACAAAGCTCTATAAACATCTGTGTGTAGGTATCGTGTGGACAGATGTTGTCAAATCCTTTGGGTAAATACCAAGGAGGGCAATTGCTGGATTAAATAGTAAGAGTATATTTAGTTTTGTGAGAAAATCCTAGACTGTCATTCCAAGTGACTGTACCATTTTCTGTTCTCACCAGCAATAAATGAGAATTCCTGTTTCTGTTTGTCCTTGCCAGCATTTGGTGTTGCCAGCGTTATGGATTGTGGCCATTCCAATAAATGTGTGGTGGTATCTCATTGTTGTTTTACTTTGCATTTCCCTGATGACATATGATATGGAACATATTTTCATATGCTTATCTGTATGTCTTCTTTGGTGAAGTATTGGTTAAGATCTGTCTTAGTCCATTCAGTGTTCCTATAAAGGAATACCTGAGGCTGGGTAATTTATAAAGCAATGAGTTTTATTTGGCTTACAGTTCTACAGGCTGTAGAAGTATGGCACCATCCTCTGCTTCTGATGAGGGCTTCAGTCTGCCTCTACTCATAGCGGAAGGTGAAGGAAGAGGAGCATGTGTAGAGATCACATGATAAGAGAGGAAGCAAGAGAGAAAGAGGAAGAGGTGGCAGGCTCTTTTTAACAACTAGCACTCATGACTCTTATGGGAACTAAAAGAATGTTAACTCATTACCAGGAGGACAGTACCAAGCCATTCATGAGGGACTCACCCCATGACCCAAACACTTCCCCTTAGGCACCACCTCCAGTGTTGGGGACCAGTTTTCCGTATGAGACTTGGAGGGATCAAACAAACTCTAGCAAGGTCTTTGGCCTGTTTTTAAATTGGGTTGCTTGTTTTCTTTTTGTTGAAGTTTAAGCATTGTTTGATATTTTTGTGTAACAGTCCTTTATCTGATTTGTCTCTTTCAATTATTTTCTCCCATTCTGTGACTTGGCTTCTCATTATCTTGAAATTTTCTTTTGCAGAGCAGAATTTTTTAATTTTAATGAAGTCCAGTCTATCAATTCTTTCTTTCATAGATCATCCTTTGGTGTTACATCTAAAAAGTCATCACCATACCAAAGTCATATAGGTTTTCTCCTATATTATCTTCTAGTTTTATAGTTTTGCATTTTACATTTAGTTCTGTGATCCATTTTGAGTTAATTTTTGTGAAGGATGTAAGGTTGTATCTATATTTATTTTTTGTATGTGGATGTCAGTTATTCTAGCATCATGTCTTTTAAAGACTATTGGGACCTGTTTTTCTAGTCTCCTCTGCCAACCTGTATTAAATCACTTTATTTAAAACTAGAAAATCTAGAAGAAATGGTTACATTCCTGAACACATACACCCTCCCAAGACTGAACCTGGAAAAAGTCAAATCCCTGAATAGACCGATGACAAGTTCTGAAATTGAGGCAGTAATAACAGCCTACCAACCAAAAAAAAAAAAGTCCAGGACCAGATGGATGGATTTATAGCTGAATTCTCCCAGATATACAGAGAGGAGCTGGTACCATTTCTTCTGAAACTATTCCAAACAATTGAAAAGGAGGGACTCCACCCTAACTCATTTTATGAGGCCAGCATCATCCTGATACCAAAACCTGGCAGAGATAAAACAAAAAAAGAAAACTTCAGGCCAGTATCCCTGATGAACTTTGATGCAAAAACCCTCATTAAATACTAGCAAACCAAATCCAGCAGCACATCACAAAGCTTATCTGCCACAATCAAGTCAGCTTCATCCCTGGGATGCAAGGTTGGTTCAACATATGCAAATCAATAAGCGTAGTTCATCACATAAACAGAACTAAAGACAAAGACCACTTCATTATCTCAATATATGCAGAAAAGGACTTCGATAAAATTAAACATCCCTTCATGTTAAAAACTCTCAATAAACTAGGTATTGATGGAACATACCTCAAAATAATAAGAGCCATTTATGACAAACC